>NC_090183.1:30822176-30972176 GCF_024679245.1 Pseudorasbora parva | reverse complement strand
GTGCAGAGGGAGTTTGAAAGACAACCGTTTATCCCGCCCTACGGATTGAGCTTCCAGTGGTGAGTTTCCAGACCAAACATCTTGATGTGGGTCTGGCTTGTCAGGCTAACTTTGTGCTGTATTTTCTTCATTTTAAAACTTAAAAGCCAAAGTCTCCATTGTAATTGCAAAAAAAAGAGCAACCAGTACAATTCATTAAAATATGTTCCATGAAATGTATATATTAATTTTCCATATATACATAATTAGATGATTAAATGTTTTGTGCTCAGCTTACCCTGAGCAGTGTAGACCAGCTCACTGTACACTACAGCTGGGATGAGTGGGCAGGGCAATTCCTGAATGTAACTCCTAAGAGTATCAGCCAAAATCGACAATTCATATTGCTCAAAGTCCACCGCTGCTGGGTCTGAGAAAGAGAGAGAGAGAGAGAGAGAGAGAGAGAGAGAGAGAGAGGAGAGAGAGAGAGAGAGAGAGAGAGAGAGAGAGAGAGAGAGAGAGAGAGAGAGAGAAGAGAGAGAAGAGAGAGAGAGAGAGAGAGAGAGAGAGAGAGAATGAGAGATGGTTAATTATAGGCTTCCAGAGTGCTTTCTCCATTATTTACCCTTCCAAACCATGTGCCCTTGGCAAAACCCTATAACGATTCACTTACAGTGGTGGTCAGATCCCCTGACCATTCCTGCCCCCTCTGGGGACAATGACCCAGTCACAAGCTTAACAAAGAGAGTAAATTTGAGTGAAAGTCTACGGTCAATAACTCAAAGCCTTGGATAATGGCAGCTTGGAAGACTGCAATTATACAGTAGTAATTTTAAAGGGCCCTTCATTGTGCTGAAATTATAATGGCATATTGATGTATTGGAAAGGTGTAAAAGGCACTGACGGATCTTTCACATATTTCAGATCAGAGCTTTTTCATTTATAGTTTGGGTATGACTGCAGATTCATAAATACTTTCCTACTGTACAATCCACAATGACTGCAGAACGTTGAACATTCTGAACATTGAAACCCCATTTTTTAGGAGGTGAATAATGTAGGAAACAATGTAGAGCTCAGAAGCATGTGAGTAATTTTGACACATTCATTGCACGTCAGACATCTGGATAAAACTGTGAATACAATTTGAGCTGCCCATCTCTAGTTACTAAAAATGCTATTTCCTAAATGAGTCTGAATCAACTCGCTCTGCTTTCTGTACTTAAAATAAGTAAATGAATAATATAAGTAGGGTAAGGAATTTATTTGAACAGATTTTGTAGATATCTTTTTTTCATCATCCTTGTAAATCATGAATGAATGAATGAATGGAATGAGTGAATGAACCTCTTCAATTCTTCCCTGCTCTCCAACATCCCATGCCATTTTAATATAAGAAAAGTGTTTGACCCCTACGGTTAAATTGTAATTGCATTGATCGTCCCTCTGACTAATTGTAAAATAAAGTTTCCCTGCTATCAGGTTCCAGTGAAATCAAAAACCCATTAAGCTTTGCTGATGACCTTTTCTCTCTAAATGTGATTAGTTTGTTGACTTGCCATTATGCTTCCAATGCAAAGCTTGGTATTCCAGATGAACCAGCTAAGTAATACAAAATGCCAGGGAGGAACCTATGGCAGATTAAATCATGAAAAGACCTTAAATAACCTAAATAGCCTATATCACAGTAACAGAAATAAAATAATAAAAAATAAAAGTTGAACATTGAAATAATAATCAGAACATTATGTGTTAAGTCTTCTTTTCTTGAATGCAATTTAGTGTAGTTTAACATTAGGTTAGTGGGGGGAAAAAAATATAAAAAATGACAACATAAAATGAAGAATAATTATTTAAGAATTATGTACTTTATGGGTCACTAATGCAGTGGAATAGGGGGAAAAACAAGATCTAAAAGTTGAACTTTAATCCTATCATATCTAAGCCTATCATTCCAAAATAGGCCACGTTCATGCACAATACACTGCAAAAAAAAAAGCAAGATGTGAATGCAGCGGCCCGTCTATGTTTACACTGAAAACAAAATAGAAAATCAGAGCCATGGAATGCAAAACCTTGTTCTGTGTGAACAACTTTGTAACTCTAACATAAAAGTAGGCAAAACCTCAGTCTCACTTTCATCAGATTTTCCAAAAGATCTCTTAAAGGACGGCTGAACAATTTGTCTCGCTATCACGTTGATTGCACTTCTGAAAATGTGCAATTTATCAAGCCTCTAAAGAAATGGTGTTCTTCTACATTAAACTCACATGGCTAACAAACTGCGCTGGACTAATATCAAGCTGGATTAGTGCAGGGTTTTTCCATAACCCAAGTCCCCCTCTATCACAGAGGAACAGTCATGCGAGAAACTACGGCCTATTGATCACAGTTTCTCAATGAATCCCATTTACTGGTCACGATGTCCATTCTGAGCTTCCACATGTATTTCTTATTTTTCTAATCACCCTGACAGTGGATGCCCATCTGCCGATCTTTAATTTCTTGCCTGCCAGTGGCCCAAATCGATTGTTTCCCCCTGCTTGGCTTGATCCATATATTGTTGGAGTGTGCTTTTAAATGCCCGGCTTGTAAAGTGTCTAATCCACTATAAACAGATTTGTTTAGGTCATCAAGAAGCTTTTGCCCCATCCCTATATCTCCATTCATTCATTTACATGCCTATCAGTTAAACTCATTGTCAAATTCAGTCTTCGAATCTGTCTAGCCTAAAACTATTGATCCACCAAGCCTTTGTTTATTGTGCCTAGCACCTTTGTTGGTCACTGGGACACAATCATTTATGATCATTTGGGCTTTACCCCACTCACCACATTGACCCATAGTACTTGCTTAAAATGTGCAAAGAGATGTCACATCCAAAAGGTTGTGATGATAGCCTGAAAACCTTCGGACTGGTTTTAGAGGTTAGTGCTGTAAGTTAAAAGCATTGAAACGAGTCATCACCATGATCCTTTGGGTAAAGGTCACCACTGGCTCTGGATAAAGCTGCCTCAGCTGGTCATTATCTGCTGTTAAATTTTTACAGATGGCTTAGTCCCTGTGGAAGCACCGACCAACAAATCTCACATGGGCTATGGAGGAAAATAAAGGTGTAAATTATAGTGGTCCAAAAAGCAGGATATTGACGTCATAAGCTTATATAAAATTTTGTAGGAAATGCAAACTTTTAGCCTTGCCTGGAGTCTTGTAGCATCAGACTGGGGGTGGGGGGCTTTTTTGTGCGAAAAAGAAAAGTGAAACATGCCAAATTGTGCTATTTTCATGATTTATCAATTTTTTTTATGTGATTCAGATACAATTATATTTTGAGTTTCTGTTTATTAAACAAATTTCCTTTATTGTATCAACTCAAATTTTTAATTTCAATAAACTCAAAATTTTAAGGCAACCAGGTTACTTACTTTTTTAAGTTAAACCAACAAAACCAACAATTTATTTTTTTACAGTGTAGGAGCAATAACTTAACTTAGCTAAACAATGTAACTTTGCCGTCCACTACACGGCGCTATTCAAAACAAAGGCGTAGTTTGATGACACCTAGAGTCTCAATCAGCTTCCTAGTTCAGTAATTAGGGCACTGATTACTGAACTAGGGCACTAGCTCAGGGCACTGAGTCAGCCCATTGACTTATGTCCTGATCAGTGCCCTGACTACTGAACCAGGGAGCTGATTGAGACGCACCCCAATAGCTTAGAATCTTCGGACATGTGGTCTTCACCTCACAGACAGTAGGGAAGAATCAGTATAGGACTTGGGCAGAAATCGTGTTCATGAATGTGATTATTAACATTACTGTAGTATAAACCAGAGCAGGACCGAATGTTGAGGGAGATGAGCAAGGCCGCTGGAGCGATTGTTGCGCAACACACGCCACGCAAGCTGCGGGACTTTTATAAGGACGGGACACAGTCGCCGATGCCATTTCCGCTTTTCCGGTCATGAGTATGAGGTAACGCAGCTCTGTTTATCATATTAGATACACCATCTTACCCAAGTAATTTAGTAACCATATCAGTGCCTGTATTTAACCTGCGCTTGAGTAAATATTTCTCTCTTGACCCCACAAAATCTCGCACCTCTTTTGGCCACTCTTCTTTTAAATTTTCTGCTGCAAATGATTGGAACATTTTACAAAAGTCTCTTAAATTAGAATCCATTATTTCAATCACTACTTTTAAAGGTTTAATATCAAATTTACTGACAGACCACAGTACATGTTGATGCTCGTTGCAAAAACAGTAGTATGTATTTTTGCACGTACTAAATGAAATGGCTGTTATTGCATCTATTTGCATATTTTTATATCTGCTCAATGCCTAGAAGTTTTTATTTGAAATTTGAACGTCCTCTATATTTATGATTGTGTATTTGAATGTTGGTATGTTGTGTGTAATTTCATGTCGCCTTGTACTCTGTGCCTTATCTTGGCCAGGTCGTGGTTGCAAATGAGAACCTGTTCTCAACCGATTAACCTGGTTAAATCAAGGTAAAATAAAATAAACAAAAATAGATACATTTAAGTGTGTTTAAAATTAAGTTGCCATTACTCATTGTGTGTTCGCTCAGCAGCTGATGTGATGCTTGTTGCACACTGCTAAAAGTAAAACTGTTCTGCCTATTATCTGGTCATGGTGTATGAGCTCCACCTAGTGGACATTTTCGATGTTGCAGTTTGTTATTTTCTGCACATACGCAGTCGCAGTGTTGATTTAGTGGTTCGGCAGCGGTTCAACTTGCAGCAGCGATTTCAATACAGCATAACAGTCTTCACCTTGGAGAAAGATATGCCTGTAAGTTTATTTGCTATTTGTTAAGATCTTTTAAAGTGTTATGTAGGTACATAGCTAATATTTCCTATTGAAAATAAGTTTGTGTCGGGAAGTTTTCTATTACATGTACGCATATGTATAACGGTACTCACGTGCAGATTGTAGCGCACATGTTTATATTATATCCAACTTATTAATGTACACGTTGTAATTTAATTTCTTGTTTATTGTATTTCAGTTTTACAAAAGAAAAAGGATCACATAAGTAAACATTCTGAAAAGGATAAACTGCTTCATGTGTATTTGTTAGCTAGCTGTCTAGCTTCTTCAAAGTGACGCAGTTGCAAGGACAGCATAGTAAAAAGGCATCGACGCATCAGGAAAGATTAACAAGAGCTGTATTTACAGTCATACGCTGCACAATCCTGTGATCAAAAGTGAAGAATTGCACATTGCATAGAAGCAAGATGGATAAGAGTGCAGAAAAGGCCCAGCAAGCTTCAGAGAGGCAATCTCAAGTATCCGGCTCCAGATATTCCTCACGCTCGAGTAGATCATCTGCCAGTTCAGCAGCTATTCGTGCTAGAGCAAAAGCCGAAGCGGCACGCGCAGAGGTGTCTTATGCTGAAAAAGAGGCAAAAATGATGAAAGAGAAAGCAGAATTGGAAGCGGAAGCAGCAAGACGCAAAGCAGAATTAGAAGCTAATTTGCATGTGCTACAAAAACAAAGGGCAGCAGTTGCAGCCTCAGCCGAAGCAGCAGTTTATGAAGCTGCAGTCGAACCGGAGGATCCGCTGCAGGATTTCTCAGAATTAGCTATTCAAGATTCAGCACAAAGAACCAGTGACTATGTGGCAAATCATTCTCTGACTGAAGACAAGTTGGAACAGGTTCACATGCAATCTATGTCTCATGCATCACAACAGTTTCCAGATTCTACACATCCACAGTTCACTACAACAGCTCCTAGGTTTGTTCCTCTCCCCCAGAGTACCACAGTCGATGTCTCAACACCAAAAGTAAGCATAAGAGACCGTGGAGGCTACATTGCTCCACAGCATCCCACATGCTATGCAAACTCTCGTGAATCCTCTTGCAGAGACTATCCAATGAGACCTTTGGAGACCACTGACCTAACGAAACATCTGATACGACGAGAGTTAGTGAGTACGGGGTTGGTGACATTCGATGACTGCC
Source organism: Pseudorasbora parva (assembly GCF_024679245.1). Classification (NCBI taxonomy): domain Eukaryota; kingdom Metazoa; phylum Chordata; class Actinopteri; order Cypriniformes; family Gobionidae; genus Pseudorasbora; species Pseudorasbora parva. Next base: position 30,966,206 of record NC_090183.1, on the reverse strand, counting down.
CAGAAAATTATTGGGCATGGAAGACATCATTCCGGAGTGTGATAAGAGACCTCAATGTAACCGACAGAGAGGAGTTAGACCTGCTCGTAAAGTGGCTCGGGCCAGAATCATCACAACAGGTCAAAAGAATCAGGTCAGTACATGTCCATAATGCAGCACAAGGTGTTAAGATGGCATGGCAGAGAATAGAGGAATGCTATGGTAGCACTGAAGTTATTGAGGATGCTCTGCTAAGGAGACTGGAGAATTTTCCTAAAATCTCTATTAAAGACAATGTCAAGTTGAGAGAACTTGGAGACCTTTTGTTAGAAATGGATGCAGCAAAGTCAGGAGGACATTTACCAGGACTGGCTTATCTAGACACTGCTCGTGGAGTTAAATCAATCATCGAAAAGCTGCCGTACAGTTTGCAAGATAAATGGATTGCACAAGGCTCCAAGTACAAAGAAGATTACAGTGTTTCCTTTCCACCATTCAGTTTCTTCACCAGATTCATTGTTAATCAAGCAAAGATCAAGAACGATCCAAGTTTTTCATTCTCAACGAGCAGTAACCAAATTTCAGCAAAAACAGAGCCGTCTGCAGCAAAGTACGGTAACCGATCATCTGTATCAGTCAGAAAGACTGACGTGTCAACTGTGCATACACCCTTTCAAAGGAAAAACCCTGAAAGGAAATTGATTGAACCAGACAGTCAGTGTCCAATCCACAATAAACCTCATCCATTAACAAAGTGTCGTGAGTTTAGAAGTAGACACATAGATGAGCGCAAAAAGTACCTGAAAGAAAACAACGTTTGTTTTAGATGTTGTTTATCTACGCAGCATTTTGCCAAAGATTGTAAAGTCAACATAAAGTGCAAAGAATGCAACAGTGAGACGCACACCACAGCACTACATCCAGGTCCATCTCCCTGGCTTACAGAACAGCATGGGGGAGAGAGCCAGCATGGCGGGGAGAAAGAAGAGTTTACTTCAACAGAAATTGTGTCCAAGTGTACAGAAATCTGTGGCACCATGACAAAGCCCAGGTCATGTTCGAAAATCTGCTTGGTGACAGTATATCCTTGTAACAAACCTGAAAATGTTGTGAGGATGTATGCAGTACTGGATGATCAAAGCAATCGATCATTAGCCAAATCAAAGTTTTTTGATGTTTTCGGCATCACAGGGGAATCATTTTCATATACCCTAAAAACATGCTCAGGAACTATGGAGAAAAAAGGACGCAGAGCATCTGGCTTTACAATTCAATCCATCGATGGGAAAACTCAGGTAGAACTTCCGTCACTCATTGAATGTGATATGATGCCTGATGACCGATCTGAAATTCCAACACCTGATGTCACACAGTACTTCCCTCATCTGAAATCGGTAGCCGATAAGATTCCAGAACATGATCCTAATGCACCTATCCTTCTGCTGTTGGGAAGAGATATCTTGAGTGTCCATAAAGCACGTGAGCAAATCAATGGACCTCTTAACATGCCTTATGCCCAGAGATTAGATTTAGGTTGGGTTATCGTCGGAGAAGTCTGCTTAGGGGGAGCTCATAAGCCGACTAATGTGAACACTTTCAAAACAAATGTGCTACCAAATGGACGACCATCCCTGTTCAACCCTTGCACAAACTACATGAAGGTAAAAGAGACTTTCAGTACTCCTAAGCAAGAAGATTATACGCATTCACTGTGTTATCTAGGCACTCCCACGCGTAAAACTGAGAGTTTAGATGATAATGTGTTCGCCAGAACTCCTAATGATGACAAACCTGCTCTGTCTATCGAAGATGGTGAATTCCTTCAAATAATGGAAAAGGAAATGTATGTTGATGATACAAACCACTGGGTTGCACCACTGCCATTTCGTTCACCCCATCGTAGATTACCAAATAACAGAGAGCTGGCACGAAAACGTCTCCTTTCTTTACAACGCTCCTTTCTGAAGAATGCCGAGATGAAAAATCACTTTGTTAATTTCATGCAAAAGATTTTCGACAATGATCAAGCAGAACCAGCACCTCCATTAAACCAAGGTGAGGAGTGTTGGTATCTACCAACCTTTGGTGTTTACCATCCCCAAAAGCCAGGGCAAATCAGAGTGGTCTTTGATTCAAGTGCCCAGTATCAAGGCGTCTCATTGAATGATGTACTGCTTAGTGGCCCTGATCTGAATAACACACTTTTGGGTGTGTTACTGCGTTTTCGCAAAGAACAAGTGGCGATTACAGTTGATATACAACAGATGTTTTATTCTTTTGTAGTTAGAGAGGACCACCGAAACTACTTAAGATTTTTATGGTACAAAGATAATGACACCAGCAAGGAAATTGTGGAGTTCAGAATGAAAGTGCACGTTTTCGGAAACAGTCCATCTCCAGCAATTGCTATCTACGGTCTAAAACGAACAGCTGATCAAGGTGAGAAAGAGTATGGAGAAGATTCAAAACAGTTTGTCGTGAGAAACTTCTATGTGGATGATGGACTCGCCTCAGTGGCTTCTGAAGATGAAGCAGTCAGTCTCTTGCAGAGAACTAGAGAGATGTTAGCAGAATCAAACCTCAGACTGCATAAATTAGCATCTAACAGAAGTTCAGTTATGGAGGCATTTCCTGCAAATGACAGAGCTAACGACCTGAAGGATCTAGTACTAGGTGTTGACCCTTTACCTCTCCAGCGCAGTCTAGGAGTAAGTTGGAATTTACAGTCAGACAGTTTCACATTTCAAGTGTCAAAAGAAGTGAAGCCGTTCACACGAAGAGGTATCTTAGCAACTGTGAACAGTCTGTATGATCCTCTAGGATTTGCAGCCCCTATAACCATACAAGGAAAGGCATTAGTGCGAGAACTTTCGGTGGACCAATGTGATTGGGACATGCCACTCTCAGAAGACAGAGAAGTTCAGTGGAGAGTGTGGACTGATGATTTACTTCACCTTGAAACACTTAGTGTTCGCAGACCTTACGTACCAGTGTCACTGACTTCTACTGTCCAGAAAGAGGTATGTGTGTTTTCTGATGCTTCTACTATGGCAATAGCTGCTGTAGCATACCTCAAGATTGTAGAGGATAATGGCCAGTGTCATGTAGGCTTTATTATGGGCAAATCAAAGCTGGCTCCAAAACCTGCCCATACAGTGCCACGCCTGGAGTTATGTGCAGCCGTTTTAGCAGTTGAACTTGCAGAATTGATAACAAGTGAAATGGACATTGGTCTACATTCAGTGAAATACTACACTGATAGCAAAATTGTACTGGGATACATTAACAATGCTTCTAGAAGATTCTATGTTTATGTGGCTAACAGGGTTGTACGAATCCGAAAATCGACCAACCCAGAGCAGTGGCATCACATTGCTACTAGTCAGAATCCAGCAGACAATGCTACAAGACCAGTTTCAGTGGCTGAACTACAAAACACAAACTGGCTCTCAGGTCCAGCGTTTCTGCGGCAAACTCATGTAAGTGAACAAGCTGAACATTTCAGTCTAATTGATCCAGAATCTGACAGTGAAATCAGGCCTGAAATAACCACCTTGGCCACGAAGGTGAATAAATGTCAGCTGGGGTCCCACAGATTCAGTAGATTTTCCAGTTGGAAATCTCTTGTGAGAGGAGTGGCTATTCTTACTCACATTGCTAAAACATACTCCAGTAGCACACAAAAAGATTCATGTACAGGCTGGCATTGCTGCAAAATGGATCGTACAGTGAATTTTGCACGCGCAGAAACAACTATAATCAAATGTGTCCAACAGGAGATCTTCCAGGAAGAGTTGAAGTCTTTGAACAATGGCGAAAAGATCTCTAATCAAAGTACTATTAAGAATCTGAGTCCCATTCTTGATGAAGAAGGACTGATTAGAGTGGGTGGACGCTTGTCAAATGCAAACATTACAAAAGGTGAGAAACACCCTCTGATCATTCCAGCTAATCATCACATAAGCACTCTCTTGGTCAAACACTACCATCAAAAGGTAGTCCACCAAGGTCGTCACTTTACGGAAGGCTTATGGATCATCAGAGCTAAAAAACTTGTCTCTAATATCATCAACGAGTGTATCATCTGTAAAAAACTCAGAGGACTGCTACAAGTGCAGAAAATGTCAGATCTTCCCAAAGACAGACTAATCGTAGCCCCTCCATTCACATACGTGGGACTTGATGTTTTCGGACCCTGGAATGTGGTGTCACGACGCACTCGGGGAGGCAGTGCCGAAAGTAAGAGGTGGGCAGTCATGTTCACTTGTTTATGTACAAGGGCAGTCCACCTGGAGATACTTGAATCCATGTCCTCTTCAAGCTTCATAAATGCTTTGAGAAGGTTTCTGTGTCTGCGTGGCCCTGTCAAGCAATTCAGGTCAGACAGAGGCACAAACTTCATAGGAGCTTGTAAGGAACTCAGAATCAACTCAGATGATCCTGAGATCCAGAATTACCTTCTGGATAATGGATGTACCTGGGCATTCAATGCACCCCATTCATCTCATATGGGAGGAGTGTGGGAACGAATGATAGGAATAGCCAGGCGCATTCTAGACGCAATGCTGTTAACAAACACTCGACTTACAAATGAGGTTCTTACCACATTGATGGCGGAAGTAGCAGCTATAATGAATGCACGACCCTTGGTTCCTATTTCAACAGACTGTGAAAAAACAGAGATTCTTACTCCAGCGATGTTGTTAACTCAAAAGGCTTGCACAGTATCAGCACCTCCTGGAGAGTTCAGCATAAAGGATATGTACAAGAGTCAATGGAAGCAAGTTCAGAATCTTGCAGATACATTTTGGAAACGTTGGAAACAAGAATACTTGCCCACACTTCAGACTCGAAGGAAATGGATGGACGAGAAACCAAATGTACAAGAAGGAGATGTTGTGTTGTTGAAGGACTCTCAAGTAAAACGCAACGAATGGCCAATGGGACTTGTTACAAAGGCAATTCCAAGTGCTGATGGGAAAATTCGCAAAGTCGAAGTGAAAATAATTAAACAGGGGACTGCTAAAGTATATCTTAGACCAATCTCAAGTGTAATTGTTCTTCTGTCGTGTGAGAAATAACTTGATAAATTGGTAAACATACAAAATGTGATTGGGCAAAACTATTAATGGTATAACAATGTATACCAGGCGAGGAGTGTTCTGCCTATTATCTGGTCATGGTGTATGAGCTCCACCTAGTGGACATTTTCGATGTTGCAGTTTGTTATTTTCTGCACATACGCAGTCGCAGTGTTGATTTAGTGGTTCGGCAGCGGTTCAACTTGCAGCAGCGATTTCAATACAGCATAACAGTCTTCACCTTGGAGAAAGATATGCCTGTAAGTTTATTTGCTATTTGTTAAGATCTTTTAAAGTGTTATGTAGGTACATAGCTAATATTTCCTATTGAAAATAAGTTTGTGTCGGGAAGTTTTCTATTACATGTACGCATATGTATAACGGTACTCACGTGCAGATTGTAGCGCACATGTTTATATTATATCCAACTTATTAATGTACACGTTGTAATTTAATTTCTTGTTTATTGTATTTCAGTTTTACAAAAGAAAAAGGATCACATAAGTAAACATTCTGAAAAGGATAAACTGCTTCATGTGTATTTGTTAGCTAGCTGTCTAGCTTCTTCAAAGTGACGCAGTTGCAAGGACAGCATAAAAACGTTTCTGCAAAATAAAACCGAGGGTAACGCAGATATGATGCAACTGACATGCGACTCCCTCAGACGTCCCGGCTCCTTGGTTAAAATAGTAATTTTCTCACAATTTACAAAAAAAGCATTGGAATTGGAAACATTTGGGATATTGAACTGAAGTAAATATAACACTAGCCTGGTGGTTTTTGGATATTTTACTGGAAAAATCATACATAGTGCACCTTTAATAATGAAAGTAATTGTTATATGACTTTATCAGTCTCTCGCATGGTTGTGAATGAATTTTGTCCCGCTCTTCTTTAAAGCGTTGCTTCAGTTCATTGAGGTTTGTGGGCATCTGTTTATGCCACATAATTTCCACCGGGTTGATATCTGGACATAGTACAGACGCTTTGATTATTTTCTTTTTCAGTTGTAGATTGGCTGGTGTGCTTGTTATCATTGTCCTGTTGCATGACGGAATTTCAGCTAAGCTTTAGGACAGATGGCCTCACATTTGACTCTAAAATACTTTGGTATACAGAGGAGTTCATGGTCGACTCAACGACTGCAAGGTGCCCATGTCCTGTGGCGGCAAAACAAATGCTTGACAATCGGTAAGAGGTGTTTGTGCTGATATGCTGTGTTTGGTTTTCGCCAAAAGTGGCGCTGTGCATTATGGCCAAACATCACTTTGGTATCCTTTTCCAAAGGATATTGTTCAAAAAATCTCTTAGTAGTTTGTTTAGATGCAACTTTGCAAACCTAAGCCATGCTGCCATGTCCTTTTTAGAGAGAAGAGGGTTTCTCTTGACAACCCTTCCAAACAAGCCATAATTGTTCAGTCTTTTTCTAATTGTACTGTCATGAACTAACATTTAACATGCTAACCGAGGCCTGTAGACTAATTCTTGGGGTTTTGCAGTTTCTCTGAGCACTGCACAGTCTGACCTTGGGGTGAATTTGCTGGGAAGTCCACTCCTGGGAAAATTGCGAACTGTCTTAAATGTTTTCCACTTGTGAATAATCACCCTTATTTCCTCACTTAAATTGTTTGGAAATAGCCATATAACCATTCCCAGGTTGATGGCAGCAACAACTGCTTCTCTAAGATCATTGCTGAAGTCTTTCCACCTTGGCATTGTGTTACCACATACCTGAATGCTCTAGACCAGCAAACTGCCCACATTTCTGTTTTTATAGAGGTGATCACAGTGGCTGAAGATCAATTAATCAAGGACATTTGATTAGAAGTTATTAACTCTTAGTTCCTATGAAAGCTGTAAGGCTGTACTTAGTTTGTCACCCATGGTTTCTCCATTTAGGTTTTATTTTTTTAAATAAATAATGACATAGTGTAATATCTCATGTGTTGTTCATCTGAGGTTGTATTTAACTAATTTTAAGACATGCCAAGAACCAGCATTTTTTTTATCATGTCCTGATAAAACCATATAATTCAATAGGGTGTCCTTTCTTTTCACATGACTACAGTGTATATATAGCAATGCTAGTAATATAGTAATGTTAACAAAATAAAAATGCATCACATGTAAAACCTCTCAAACAGTTAACCATTATTGTATTCAGCATCCAGAATCTGCCCCTTGGTTCATTTGTGGTCGATTCAAGATGGTCTATTGAAGAAGAAAATGTCAAATGATCTAATTATTTTCAGTGAAGTTTTTACATTAAATCTAATAATGACGATTAAAGCTAATGGAATGGTCCTGATAAAATGGACAGAAAATGTGGATAGGTGAAACAGTGGTGCTTTTTTCTGCCTAAGGGAATTAGATTCACTATAATTCCATTTGCCACATTATCTCATCTTTCACTCAGCTGTGCCATGCCAGCAACCCAACTCCCTCACAATGGTAAAAGCTGTGTTGCATAAAAAAAGAACAGTTGTCAAAAAGGCACTGGCCACTAAATCAAAAAGCACCCTAAGTACATTAGCTCCATGAAGAATAGAGATGGAATTAGTATGTGTTTGCTCTGGTTCTTTGCAGCTGATTGGTTCTTTACAATTCCTTTTTGTCAGGGGGCTATTCTAGTTATTTTTTTATTTTATTTTTTTGCATCATATTAGCCTGCTGTTTGGCCTGTTGTAAATAACACCAAGATGTCTGCTGACATTCATTTCAGAGAGTCATCCAGAACTGCAGTTTAAAAATCTGACTGAGTAGCTTTGCAAGCTCAAGTTCTAAAACTATTTACAATATCACAATTTAAAAAGATAACTAATTCTCTAAATGTACCTCAGCCATTATCAGTTTTATTTCAAAACACTATCCCAGCCCAGATTTGTTTGGGTGTGGAAAGGAGAAACTATCATTCCACAGTTTTAATAATGCAAAATTGATCATTACAGGTATTAGCATTGGCAAACCGAATAAAATAAATTAGGAAAAAATATTAAACGTTGATAACTTATTTAATTAACTTACTGTAATGGTCATTGGCGTCTCGCGTACTGTATATACACGAATATAAGACAAAGTTTTGTGTCCTAAAAATAGGCTGAAAAATGGGGGGAGGGTCTTATATTCGCGATATAGACAAAATCACATATCTATTAAACTTACGATAACAAGGTCGTGCTGCTGATGCTCGCGCAGCCTTTTGAGGAGAAATCACAACAGGAGCGCTGTTCACACAGATAAACTGCGGTAAACATTCAAAATGTTACGTTTTTAAATTTATAACATGCTCTATGATACAATAAAACAACATCACTCAACCAAAAGAGTCTTTCCTACCATCACGACTGAAAATGAAACGATTCATTCTCGATTTCATATGAGAGATCCATAAACAAATTAACATTAAGTCACTTACATTTTAGATGCAGGAGTGAGTGTTTTTTGTTCTATTTCAGCAGTGAAAATAGTTGCAAACAAAGATTCTAAGCAACAAAGTTCCAAACAGCAGAACCATAACCCGTCTCACAGCAACAAGGTGCGCGTTACTGAATGATTCGGTGTTTAAATTAATCGGTTAAAACAAAGATTCAATAACCTGTTCAAGGACTGCCTCGATCTTGAATGAAAAGCCGTTTGAATGAATCGTTTGAATGAATGACTCAGTCATTAAGATTCACCTGCTGCCAGTGGTGGTTTAGTTTCATGTTTAAACATACTTTCTAAAATTTCTTATTTATCCATAAATACAAATCTCATAACATTATTTCATGCAGTTATTTACATTTACACTTACATATTTCAGTGCAAATTATTTAATTTGATTGGTAACAACCATTGTCTTATTTTAATTAAATGTATAGATCAAATTTAAGAATATAAGATTAGGGTTAAAAATGCCCTTTAAAAAAATGCCAAAGCTTTATATGCCAAAGCTGATTGAACAATGGTGAGAATATTGCTTCAGAATAAATTATATTTACAACACAAAAATAAAATTAAAAAAAATAAAACTTTTTTCCGGACAAGTGAATGACCGATTTTCTTATCCGAAGGACAAGCACATGAACATGCTTAATGTCGAGCCCTGTAATGAATGGTGTATGTATGTATATATATATATATATATATATATATATATATATATATATATATATATATATATATATATATATATATATATATATATATATATATATATATATATATATATATATATATATATATATATATATTATTAATATATATATATTTATTATTATTATTTTTTTTTTCCCCCCAATGAATTATCAGTAGAATTTTCAAATAAAATTATTTTCTGTGGAAAACTAGATATCTTCCGCAAAAATCTCTTTTTGCCTCAAAATTAGTCTGAAAAATGGGGGGTCGTCTTATATTCGGGTATATACGACTATAGCCACATGACTTTTTTCATAAAGATAACTTGAGCTTGGAAAAAACACAACATCAATAAAAGTACTTAATTTTAATAACACAGAATGAGTGGCTTCACTGCATTACATCTAAGGTTTTCAGAGAACGTAATCAGATTTCTCACAGTGGGAATCACGGTCGGTGTGCATATGCATACAGAATGTTTGACTCTGCGCCACATTGTGATTTTATGTTTGAAGCTCCCACACCGTGACAGAAATGGATCTGGATTTTCCCATTTTTCCTTTTCTCTCCACTTGACTCACTTGCATTTTCACCCACACATCAAAGTGTTTCCTGCATGGCTTAGACGCCATACTGTGATCTCCTCATATGAACCAACATTTTTAAAACTGCGATCATGAATACAAAATAGGCAGTTCACTCTGCTCTACTATCCATGTCCTTTTTAGTGATCAAGATAAGATCTAGTTCGAGAAAACAAGCTAATAATTAGGCTCACATGGAATCAGCACGCACAATAAACTAAAGCTACCAATGATATTGCAGTACTCAATTTAAAGGGGTAGTTCACCCAAAATTGAACATTTTATGATCATTTGCTCACTATCATATCCTTCCAAACCTGTATGCATTTGTTTCTTCACATTCTGCAAAATATCTCTGTTCTACAGAAGATATTTTTTTAGGTGAGCTATACCTTTAAAACTTTTAATCACATTTAAATCCCATTCAACAAATTTCAAAATTCAAATTTCAATGCAAAATGCCTGGGTCTAACAATACACTCCCAGCAGTGATAACTCCCACTCCCCTATGATATTCTTGACACTTAACCAGAATTACACACCCTTGGTGCCAGTCTGGACTGGAAGAGTATATAGAAAAAGAATACCTGACCCTGTCCAGGCGCTTTCTGCCTTTGCATGTGCACATAAAAGCCAAGCAAATATACACTCACACCATGTCAAAGCATTCTGTAGGTCAATCCACAAATGTATGCTCTACTAAGCCTACTTTAACCCTTAGAGTTGAAATCTGGTCCATGTTATGTGTTCAACCAGCACTACCCTTGATCCCTCGCTTCAATTTCTCCGTCGCCTCCTCTATCTTCCTGTCACCAGCCACTCTCTGAGCAACACGAGAGTCCCAGAGGCTTTTGTTTAAGGTATTTACGGGTGCAAACAGGGAAAGGCATTCAGACACAAGGCTCACAGAGGACATGCATCGGGGCATTTATGGCCTTTGTACATGGAGGGTATCCAAAAACCCAAATGGTCAGTTACTCTCACAGTTTAATTAACCAGACTGAAACCAGATTAAATCAACTAATATATTACCCCAAATAAACATTGGTCTAACTCAGTTTATTTAATTAAGTTTATTAATCAAGCTTTCAAATGCTCATAATCAGTGTTGGGGTAAAGCATTACAAGTTGCGTAATCATATCATTTTTTTCAAGTAAGTTACACATTTAAAAATTACAACAAAATATGTTACTTTTTCATATAAATAACACAATCTACTTTGTTTTCCCATTTATTGACGAACAGCTCTCGTCCCAATTTTGAGAAAAACCATGAGTAAGTGCAGAGACATTGGCAATGATGGTTCTTGCAGTTCTAGACTATACGTGAGCATGTTTTTACTAATCTCACTTGCACAAAAAGATTAGGTGTTCCTCAAATGAATAAAATCAGTGAAATGCAAAATCAGAATACTATGCAAACCTCCAATAATTTAATTCAAATTTAATTCCAATCGAATTTAATTGACCAATGTACATGCTGCTGACCGTCGATGATTCAGTAAAACCATGAGCAAAAATTATTTCAGACCTGGTGAACTAATTGGTGAACTAAATCCAGAATGGCAGCACAGCTGAAAGGTTTGTTTGAATTTTTTTTTATCTTTAGTAGACAAAAGACAAAAAAATAAAATAAAAGAAGGGCTAACAACGGACGATTTCTTGTTGTGTAGGATGAGTCAGTATGGTCATAATTAATGTCAAACCAGTAATAATTTTGCCCAGCCTTAGAAGAAAATGTTGTTTGTATGTAATTGTGGAAAAAATATGAGGTGACTATCAAGAAAAGATACATAGAATAATGCCTATTGGATGAGAAAGAAAAACAAGTGGCAGTCGGCCACCATTACAGAGAAGGTTATACGTTTATGAATGGAACAACTGTGGCAAAGAGTGTAAGGAGCAATGCACCTGCAATGAAATCATGAGTTAACGGTAGTGAGATGTGTGAGCTGAGAATGTGATGGTCAGATGTTCAGCTGGCGTCTCACTTTGTTGTTCTTACAATAAAGTTTACCTTCCTGAGACCTTGAAGACAATTGCAACTGCAAATTTGCCATGACACGTCCTCTACTGTATCTGCACAACTTGCATTTCTTTCGGCCTGAGGCTTATTATTTAAATTTTGTAGTGTGAAAGGGCCATTACATTTGACCAAAAAATATAACTTTTTTGTTATAAAAAAAAATAAGCCCAGCTGAGAAAAAAGTAATACAGTAACGTAACGCACTACTTTTCTTAAAAAGTTAACCAAGCAATGCAATTAGTTACTTTCTAAGACAGTAACTTTCCCCAATCATAAAACAATTCATTAAAGGGGGTGAAATGCTGTTTCATGCATACTGAGCTTTTTACACTGTTAAAGACTTGGATTCCCACCCTAAACATAGACAAAGTTTTAAAAACTAATGTTGGACGTTTGATAAAAATACTCCTTCCGGTGTCTCACAAGTTTCGGAGAGTTTTTTTCGAGTATGGCTCGACTTGACGTTAATAGACCGGAAGGTCCTTGTATGGGCCGTATGGGCTCTTCTCCCGGTAGGGTGCGCGCGCGCGTGACTAGAGCGAGAGAGGAAATGCACGCCCATAAACACTGCTCTCAAGCTGCAGATCCAGTCGTCCGTGAACACTTATGTCGGTTATAGTCCCCGCCGCGCTCCACTTCATTATTAAGCGACTTCAACGCTTCAGCACAGCATTCCGGGAAGGCAGCACTGCATTTGAACCGATTTGAACGCAGAAATGACGGGAAAATTCACAACATCGCTTCAGTCGCATCGCAAAGTGGATCTCCACACTCCAAGAAGTGTGTTTTTGACGGAGCCGTCCCAGAGATAAAGGTTTGGTCGTGCTTTGGAAGCAGCCGGTGAGTAAAACTGCTTCAAATGTCTTTACTGTTGCTTATCGTCACGTGAGTAAACATCAGAAAATGACACGATCGCGTGCTTCGTCATTTAAATGCGCTAACGGACTTCATTGCTGTTCTATGCATAATGTTACACTAGTCTGACGTGCAAAACGGTTTTGCTTGCTACTGTCTACTTGCCACTACTTGCTACTGTGCTTAGTCGCATACAATCGTTTATAAACCAAATCATGTCCTCATAAACCTCATAAACGAGTAAAGACACACAAATGTTGACAGGCCACTAAATACAGTCCATACCACAGAGACGGACATCCTGCTGTTGCTGTTTCTCCTGTTCAATTTATTTCAGCCTCCGAATGATTCTGGATCATATCTATTAGCTGAGATCGATACACACTTGAGGACGTCACCGCTTTGTGCATTCGTCATTCTTTAGCTCCGCCTACACGATACACCCCCAGGCGCTCGTTTTTTTCCGGAAAGACTCGGTACAGCCCATATTTCTTTTATAAATATAATAAAACTAAAGACTTTTCTGAGATATGAAAGATGCAATACTACTCTATAGGTACTCAAGATTGACATGAGATTGACTGAAACTGAGTGTTTCACCCCCCCTTTAAAAGTTGCTGCTTTTGGTCAATTATAATGATTTTATTAAATATTAATTTATGAAATGTATTTGTTGTGGAAAAATAATAATAAATAAGAATATCAGTCACAGCAGCAATCATTCTCCCCTGCGCCATGTTTAAAGTTTATGGCATTTGGGTAAATTATCCCCAAGCTTCCCAGTGGTAAATACAACTACACTGTAACCCAGAATAAGTTGGGCTAAGTGCCAGCTAGTCTGTTACATCAAATTTATTGCGTTATGATATTCCCAATTTTAAAGGGCACCTATTATGCCCCTTTTTACAAGATGTAATACATGCCTCAGGTGTCCCCAGAGTGTCTGTGAAGTTTCAGATAAAAATTCCTAACAGATAACTTAATATATCATTTTGAAAATGCCAATTTTGGGGTTTGAGAAAAAAAAGTACTTGTTTTGTGTCTCCTTTAAATACAAATGAGCTGCTCCACACCCCAAAGGGCAGAGCCTTCACAGCTTGTGAAAACCAGTGAACAGCAAATTAAAACTGAAACATGATACATCTGTTTGGCTTTTATTATCATTTCTATGGCGGACACGCTCATGTGACATTGCAGTTCTTCATAATCCTGAAATATTGTAATCTTCATGCATTTAAAACCATATAACTCTCAACTTTTTCAACTTGAGCACACACTCAACGCAATGCGCACAGAGAGGTGGGTGTTGGTGCATCTGTGAGTAGGCTATATTAAACTATGATCACGATAACACGATAACTTATGCAGAAATCCTCTGTGTATATTAGATCTGTGTAACATTACTAAAGTAAAAGCAGTGTAATATACTGTACCTACAGCTATATATGCTGTTAATATGAACCAAACAATAAAAGATAAACAAAAAAATCACTCGCTGCTCTTGACTGAATGAACTTTAGAAGCTTTATTAAGAACACATTTTTTACTTGAATGCTGCTTTTAAATGCACCAGCGAGGAGATAAACATGGCGGACTGTGTACAGCTCTCTGGGGGCTATGTCTTTGCTAATACGACTAATTTAATTCTTGCAAATCAATTTTTGTACTTTTTTACAAGGTATTTAATTAACTGTAAACGCTATTAAGTAGTTAGAACTTAAAAAAGTTTAATGAGTATTTATTTTAAGTTACGAAACTCAATTTGTTTATTTTGAACTCACATTTTATGGTTCTTAACTTGAAATATTTGAATACACCAAAAATTATCAGGTTATCTCTATTTTTGCTAGCTATAACAAACTAATTCAGAAAATGCCAACTTGATAATTTGCTAAGATGTTAATAAAAGCATGGCATACCACTTACTGAATGAGAACAGCAACTTAAAATGATTAACCTACCTGCTCTCCAAGCAGTATGCGCCACTTGTCACCATGATGGTAACTCTCCAAAAACCCACATTAACAGAAACTCTTCTAAATTAGCATACCAAAGCAACAAAATTATATAACATTATATAACACTTAATTTTAACATTTAATCTTCCTTTTGTGTGCCATGGGCAAAGTATGCTGGGAAATAAAAAATCCCAGCCCAGTTTCATTTAAACTTAATTTAGTCTAAATGAAAGGAAACAAGTTTAAACTCAAAACAGTGAAACAGTTCAGTTTACTTAAAATATGCCAGTGCTGTGAACTCGAAAGAAAAAATATCTAAATACTCATAACTACTAATTTGTTTAATTTAAGTTTGTCCTACTCAAACCAATTAAGTATGTTACAGATTTAAAGGATTAGGATTTACAGTATAGAGAGGGCGTTCATATACAATTTTTTAGGAAACTCGTATTTACAATAATTCCAATACACCTGATGCTAGCATAAATTAACCAAACATTGGAGCTAAGAGAGACACAGGTGAACACAATGGGGAAAATGAGCACGCACAAGGGCAACCAAGGCACACAGGAATGAACACATGAAAAAATAGTAACAGAAAACACAGATGACACCTGGCAGCTACAACGCTAGTACAAATGCCTGCTCAGTTGATCTCTTTTGACACAGAAAGCGGTTCAGCAATTCAGTGTTTTATGAATGGCTATATATGTTTTTGTGTGCCTCTGGGAGATGTTTTAGCTACAACTATAGCATGCTATATTATTGTTAGCTTTGATGCAGTGTGTTCATTGGAGTGATGAAGAGAGCTGTTCCAGTAAAGTGCAACCTTTAGGGACAAGGAGGGGAAAATAGCTTCAGAGATGACAGCCCTCATTCCTGTGTGACCACAAGACCCACCGTGGACCCGGCCATATTTCTCTTAAAACTGAACTCATTCCCCATCCTCCTGACCTGACTCACAGACTCCAAAAACAACCAGCGCTGTGATTCTATCATCAGAGAATGACAGTTGCAGTCAGTATTTATAATAGATTTTGTGAATATGTTTTATAATGATGAAGACCTTATTCATTTACATTTTATTCTGAAGAACTTAAACGGTGGAACATTTGAGCTGCTCTCTTCAATACAATGAAAGTGGATGGTGACCAGGTCTATCAAAATACTAAAAGTTGTAAAGGGGTCATGAACTGAGAAATACAAATTTTCTTGTGCTTTTGACATATAAGAGGTCATCACACCATAAGAATACCCTTTAAGTTTCAGAACTGAAAACAATGTTAGTCCAATAAAAGCTTTTATTGACACCAGGCCCAGCAAACGACAGGTTTTTCATAATGGAGTTCTTTGACATCAAAGGGAGGCAAACACCGCCTCTGCAGAAGAAGATCAACGCTTACTTCATCACTGCCAGTTTAGCCTAAGCCTAACATAGGCCTAGTGTTAAACCAGATCGAGCTACCAATAATTGAGAAATATTTCTAAACTGAGGACTTTGCTACCCAAAGCTAACATGGAGTTGATATTCATGCTTTCATTTCTTCACGTTTATTGTAATTCTCTTTTTACTTGCTTTAACAAATCTTCTCTGAGTCGTCTTCAAATGGTGTAAAATGCTGCAGCCAGGCTTTTAACAGGAACCAACAGAAGGGCGCACATCACTCCAATTTTATTTACATTACATTGGCTTCCTGTTAAATACAGAATTGATAATACAATTTTAGTTTTAATTTTCAGAGAACTACATGGTCAGACCCCCCCAATATATCACAGACCCGTACTCTTCTCCTAGAATTCTTCATTCCTCAGGCCAAAATTTCCCGAGTGTCCCCAAAACTCGTCTTAAAACTTGGGGAGACCGGTCTTTTCATAGCCTGGATGCCAGCCGAACTTAGCCCCGCCCAGGGGTTTTTAGGTCGGGCGGTTCGGTCTGGCCTTGATCCATAGAGGAGTAATTATCCCCGAACAGAAACTGTTCGGACCAATAAAATCATCAGGACGGGCTTTGGACGATGACGGACAGATGATCAACAGTAACGTAATTATGCACGTCATAAAAGGGCCTTGGATTATATTTGTTCGAATCCTAAATGGAGAGCTTGTTTGTATATGCATTCACCTTCACTATTTTTCTCAAAAATGATGTTCATGTTGGGTAAGTATCTATGTATCATTTAATTCTTGTATTTTTTTACAACACCGGCAAAGATTGTTTATTCCAGAGCGCGTGCAGACAGGGTTGCCAAGTTTTTACAATAAAACCCGCCAACTACTAGCACAAAACAATACCTTCTTGGGGGGTTCTCCGGGAAAAAAATTGTGTTTGGGGGGTAAAATGTGTGTTATTTTGGCAAGGTTGCCTGCTTAAATTCGCACTCATGGGTCTATATATCACTATAATAATCTCTTCAACCCGCGGACATAGAAAACAACCTGTGGGAAAAAGCGCGGACTTGGCAACACAGTACAGTTGAGCTCTCTGTTGACATTTGGCAACTAGCGTAATGCGTCGCTTCATTGCTCTGATTGGTTGTAGGTCTATCCAATTGAGCTCTTTCCAGGTTCGGTTGAAACACGCCTCATAATCACAGCCCAATGGAGCAGTTTCAGACTCATATTCTGACTAGAATTGAGTATGACCCCGTCAGGCTAGTCGTTTCAGGCAATTGCCTCTAAATTATGGAACGATCTGTCCCCCGCGTTGCCTGTGGCAGAATCTGTTGATCATTTTAAAAAGCAGCTGAAGACACTTTTATTTAGACAAGCTTTTAGGTTTGTTAAATTGTATGTACTTTGTAAAGCTCTTTGTGATTGTATCTGTGATACGTGCTATATAAATAAATAAATAAATAAATAAAGGTTACAAGCAATAAACATCCCGTTGAGGATTACAAAATATTGTAAAGTGCCTGGATTCGACAGTAATGCGACATGTAACTGTGTTATTTCTAATACCTGATCTGAAATGTAATGATTCATGTATAGTCAGATGTTCTTTGTCTGTCTGTCAGTAAATCAAACCAGTGACTAAATGTCAACTTGCGTTGTTTCTCTTAGTAGGATGAAAATAATCTGTTATTTAACAGTGATTTAACAGTGATTCAACAGTGATTCCTGAAACCAGGGATACAGACTACGAAAACATCTCTCTCATTTTGTCAATATATCTGCCATTTTCCTTGTGTATATACTCACAAATGCCAGTACAGTCAGTGCAACAGTACAGTTGATGACGCCTGTGGAGCGCCACTGTTTACCCTCTGGGTTGGGGCAGTGCGGCGAGCGTCCAGTTGTGTATGTGCGAGCATGCATGACCAAGAGTGGAGAAAAGGTGATGAGTGTGAAAAATGACGAGGAGATTGTCATGTAAACATCTCTAGACAAAAAAAGCCAGTTCACAGAGAAGAGGGACAAGCACAGACTCAAAGCAATCAACAGACACTGACCTACAGAATACAGTAAGCCTCATTATAAACAGACGAAACATCGCACTGATTAAAGCTGCAGGTCATTAAACAACTCTAATCTAATAAAGTGAAAAGATGGCAAAGGATTCAAAAGAATCAATCTTAATTATATAAAATTACTTGGCGGCTGATAAGATAATGTGCTTTGAACACAGATAATAGATGACAAAAGTCTACAATTATTAAAAGGACCAAAATAAAGAAAAACAAATAAGTAAATGGAGCAATACGAAGAAATAAAGCAAGAAAGAAAAACAAGAAAGAAAAACAAGAAAGAGAAAGATAGGAGACGGAGCCACTAATATTTTGTTATTCAGTTTAAGATGCTGTTAACTCAAAATTTAATTTGCTCTGGTTTGGCACTCTGCATTATGTGTCCCCATCCAATCAAGGCTTCGAGGAGGACATGAAAAGGGAGAAGAAATGAGCGAATGAAAAGGAGTAGTTCAGAAGAGGGGAGAAATGAGAGAGAGTGGAAAAATCATGATACAATTGTGGCATTACACTGCAGAAGAAATCTTTGCCAGTTATATAACATGACCGTCATTGAGGGCATTTGGTTTTAAAAAGGTCATATCATGGATCATTTCCTTGATTTTTTGAAATCCATCCATCTATTCTTCAATCCATTCATCCATCCAACTATCTTTTCAGCTATCCAATTATCTATCTATCTATCTATCTATCTATCTATCTATCTATCTATCTATCTATCTATCTATCTATCTATCTATCTATCTATCTATCTATCTATCTATCTATCTATCTATCTATCTATCTATCTATCTATCTATCTGTCCGTCCGTCCGTCCGTCCGTCCGTCCGTCCGTCCGTCCGTCCGTCCGTCCGTCCGTCCGTCCGTCCGTCCATCCATCCATTCACTCATCTATCTATCCAAGTATCTATTCAACTATCCATCCAAGTATCTATTAAGCTATCCATCCATCCACATCATCATCCATCCATCCA
Source organism: Pseudorasbora parva (assembly GCF_024679245.1). Classification (NCBI taxonomy): domain Eukaryota; kingdom Metazoa; phylum Chordata; class Actinopteri; order Cypriniformes; family Gobionidae; genus Pseudorasbora; species Pseudorasbora parva. The sequence goes on along the minus strand of NC_090183.1, from coordinate 30,947,168 downwards.
TCCATCCATCCATCCATCCATCCATCCATCCATCCATCCATCCATCCATCCATCCAATCATTCATTCATCCATCCATCTGTTGATCCAATTATCTATCCATCTTTCCAGCCATCCATCCAACTACCCATCTTCTAACCCAGAGGAAATCTCTCAATCTATCCATCCAATTATCTATCCATCTATCTATGCACACAGAAAGCATATAAAAACAGAATGGAAAAGAATGCAAGTGCCCCTGAAGGCAGTTTAAACTCTTTTAACTTGACACTGCATCTTAAAAGTCCAACAAAAACACACCTCGCGCATATACTACAACAACAACAACAACAACAACAATAATAATAATAATAATAATAATAATAATAATAATAATAATAATAAACTACTTTTACATTTTATAGTATTTAATAGTATTTAAAAATAGTATTTAAAAAAAAAAAAGTGCAGATGAATGCAAGAACACATCCTTTCTGAATGGGCCCTAACCCAGCAAATTAATCGATCAGAACATCTATGTCAGGAAACTTTAGGAGCCAAAAATGCTGAACAAGGGAGGAGTCTGGCCAAAAGTATGAGTGTGTGTGTGAGTGTGTGTGAGTGAGAGATAGAGATAGATAGAGAGAGAGAGAGAGAGAGAGAGAGAGAGAGAGAGAGAGAGAGAGAGAGAGAGAGAGAGAGAGAGAGAGAGAGAGAGAGAGAGAGAGAGAGAGAGAGAGAGAGAGAGAGAGAGAGAGAGAGCAATTAAGGGGTGACATCATTGTTCGTGATCATTTCCAAGGCTGTATCTGCAGAAAAGAGGAGAAAAAGCTGGACAGAACAAAAGACATGGATGGATTATGCAGGTGAGCGTAAACAAAACTAAAGAAGCAATCTTGCAGAAAGGTGAGGACATTTCCAGTTAGACTGCTGAAATGCCATGCTGATACATCTCCAGTCTTTAATGATAATGGACGTGTTAATGTTTAGTGTAAAGGTGAATCTTCATGTGATGCATTACATATGCTAAACATACCATATACAATTAATATGCACAAATGATTACATTTCTGTGGTCTTTAAATGGCCTGAATTTACAAACATGGGAAAAAAACAGCATCATTTACAATGAAAAACTATTATAACACCACCTGCAGTACAAAGTGTTCCCTGGGGGCACTGAACCATCTCCCCTCAGAAATCTTTACAACTTTAGGACGTATTAATCAAGACAATCGCTAAAAGACTCCAATAAAACTAAGGGTGTGGAAGAGCTCAAGCGGCAGAAGCCCCTTACTGCCCAAGCTGACTGTAAAACGCTGGACTCTAATAGGTTATTGACTATTGCATATGAGACAGGATGACATCACTGTCAGCCAATGGGAGAGCAGGAAGTGCGGAAGATGAGAACAGCGTTTTTAATTTGTGCTTTGCTGAGCTCAGCTTCTCTCACGCAAGAAAAAGACAAGAAATGGGACCATGATGAATGTCGAAATTAATAAACAGAAGGGAATAAGGGCTGTTGGCATGTTTTCGAGTGGGCACGGGTCAGCCACGCTCTCCGTGTGCCTGTCACTGTATCCAGGGAGACTGGAGCTGGAACCAGTTTTCTTTTCCTGTCGATTGTGTGTGTGAGTGTGTGTGTTCATGCTTGTATGCTTTTGCGGTACACCAAATGCTATTTCTCACGCACATGCAAATGTTTGTCAATCCTCCTTGACCATTAGTCTGAATTTACTGCATATACACTTGTCGATCTTCGATACACCTGAATCATGAGTCATTCCTCTCTCTGCTCCTCTCCACCTCCTACATGAAACCTTTACTCTCTCGTTCTTTCTCGTTTCTCTAAAATATGTATCCTTGTGGCTAAAACGGCTTGCCATCTCCATGACAACACACTGTTGATCCACTGGTTGGTTAGCAGAGGCTCTAGCTGGGTGACGTAATGTTGTCTCTGGTCTTTTGTGGCCACTGGACTTACCCACTTCTTGGCTGGGCTTTTAAATGGCAACCGTGGTGCGTATCTGCCAAAACACTTATGACTGTGTATGCAATGGTGTGAGTATTTCCACATTGAGTAACTAAGCCGTTATATAATGACAGGAAATGGGTGATGGATACATTTTGTAACGTTTCACGGTTGGCTTAATGGTGTTCGTTCCAGGCAAAGGTTAAACTTATGCTTAGATGTGAATGGAACTATTTACAAAGGGTTAGGGAAAATAAAAAAGGTGAATATTAAAAAAAACCTGTCTAATACTCGTCAATCAAATACATCAAACATACGCTGCACGTTCTAAAAGTATGAGCTCCGCAAATCAAAAGGCTTATATTTAGCTATTTTCTTAATTCTATACATACATAAATACACGCATGCACACACACACACACACATATATATACAAACAGTGAGGAAAATAAGTATTTGAGTGGAGATGGACATTTTAAAGGCAGACTAACAGGTCTTTGAGGGTCAGAATTCTAGCTGATAGACAGGTGTTCATAGACAGTTGTACTTATTTGCAGCTATAGCATACAAATAAATAGTTATTATATATAAAATGTATTAAAAATACAAATATATATTTATATTTACAGTATAAATGTTTATGATAAAATATTTATTTAAACGCTTATGTCAACTAATTTTAGTATTCAAATAATAGTTTTTTAAATTAATTTAGTATTTAAATAACACATTAAACAAATCTTTGGTTTTCAAAAGTGGTCACAGACTTGTGTGCTTAGCAAAAGTTGAATTTTCTGAGAGTTGTAAGTGGGCCCTATCACATGACAATTACCCCAAATCCATGCAAATGAAAAAGCTCTGAAGAGGAAACTGAGTTGTGTAATGACCAAATCCAATCTAAACCTGTATATTGATGAGCGACTGTACTTGAAGTGCACACAAGAATATCCTCAAATATACTAAAGGATTCCTAAAGGGCGAAAGCACAAATGCTGAAGGTCGATATGAAAAAGGCTAACCTTTCCTACACCACTGTAAGCTGGCCGTACCAGATTGTCAGAGAACATCCATGTCAGCCAGTCGCAACCTGACAACATCCCCCCTAACCTCCCTCAACATATAGTTCCTCAGCTCATGAGAGTGCTTGTGTGTCAGAAGACATATTTTAAAATCTGTGCATCAACTCGTGAAAGACCCTTTGCCCCTTTATGGATTTGTTCATGTGAGCGTAAGAGTGCAGATGTGCTCCAAAGAAACTGACATGAACATACCCGGGTCATGTTAGTGCACATGTGACATTGTCAAACTGGAAATTATTTAAAAGGTTGTGATGCTTAAGTTGTGACCACTAAGGTTTTACCAATACCTGTGCGCACACGTGCTTTATATGGTGTCAGGATGTGGGGTTCTGTTAGACCACACTTCAGCGGCATATGAAGCACAGGCACAATCTCTAACAAAGTCTCTCCATAAAATTTAATAAAAGTCTCAGTCTGAAACAACAATAGTATGTGATAAAAGGAGTTTTTTCCTATGGGAAATCCATGCTCTGCCTAATCATTTTAGTAGAGGGGAAGAGGATCTGGTGTGTGTGTATGTGTGACTATGCATGATTTTGCTTCATCTAATCCAATAGTAGTGCAGAGGTTTTTTTTGGAAGCAGCATCTCCCCCCAAAAAAGTACGGAGCCAGAGCACTCCCTTGTGGTGCGACATAAGAACTTCAGCTAAACTTTTCAAACTTTAACAGCAGTGGCCTAGATCTACACTGCTGAAAACAGGAAGACACTCCAATGCTCAAAAAACTTTTTAATTTTTTAATTTATACTTAAGATTGTCTTTCTTTAATTTCCCTTTTTTAACACACTAGACAGAACATTTACATCTCATATCTGATAAATGTATCAATTAATTTAATCAAGATTTGTCACATAATCAATTCAACTGTAAACCATAATGTTTGTTTCATAACTAGATGTTCCATCAAACGGGACTGAAAATACTAGTTTATAGATATTCTGAGATTAGCATGTACAGAATAAACCATTCATGATTCTGACCTGTTTCCAAAGCCTGAAGTATTTCTGGTGGTCCAATGGAAGTCTGGCCAGACCGGTACAGTGGCTCATTCTCCCAGTCTTGAAAACAGGACAGAGATCAAAGGTCAGGCTGATGTGTTTGCTAACCAAAACTTTACCATAAATTCAACAGAAGGAGAAATGAGCTACAGATTTCTTCTTATCTCTCATTAGATATTAGAAAAGCATTTATTTTAACCTGAATAATATTTCACAATAATACAGCCTAGCAAATAAATGCAGCCATTGTGAACATAATATACTTCTTTCCTGTGGTATTTATACAAAAACTCCAAAGTACTTCAAAGAATACCATGATACCACCATTTGTATATGCCCAACACAACATGGTATTATCATAGTACCATACTACCATATCAACTTTTCAATGTAATTAACTAATTTAACACGTGTGATTGTTATGCATATTATATTTTATTTATGAAGAAGGAAATATATAATTACTCACTCAAAAAAAATCCTAGAAGCATTCCCCCCACCCCCACCCCTTGCTAGACAAGTGTTTAACTCTCTTTGAATAGTTAAATTAGATAGGTGAGGCGGAGGAGCAAACTCACCAAGTCTCTCTAGAGCCTCCGTCAGCCTGAGCACCACAGCTGGGGTCTGGTCAGGCAGAGCGCACTGCTCTACAACATCTCCCTTTCCACAGGGGCCTGTCAGAGAAGGAGGGAGAGGGATAGAGAGATGATGATGAGAAATCCCACTGCGGAGACCAAATTCCCTGATTAGGTGGCTGCCTTTAAACCCACATCTCATCTCTCCTTAGGGAACAGTCAGGTTGTCATATTCTCACAAGCACTGTAGATATGCAACATAATACTCAAGCCTGAACCTTTTACAATTTAAAGTTACATTAAGGTATACATTAACATTAGTCATTGCATTGAGCTAAAATTAAAAAGGGGTCTAATGCTTTTTCATGTATTCTCACTTATTTACACTGTTCAAGAGTTGTCATGCCCCAAAAAAACCCCTAAAAAACTAAAAACGAGTTGGACGTAAGGGACTAAACATTTTTGTGCCAAATATACTCCTTCAGGATTCGGACAAGTTTCGGAATGTTTTTCCAAATATGGCACTGTATGATTGCATAAAGGGTGGTAATTCCTGGGCATTTCTCCCGGATGAGCATAAGAGCCTATTAACGAGCTTCGTTTGGGTTACGGGAGCCGTCGACAGCACTGCCATTTTGTTTTTAGACCACAAAAGAAGTCACTAAAGAAGTGTGTTTAATGGTTGTGAGAAAAGGATAACCTTGCTCTGCTTTCCAAATAACCAAGCATTAAGGAAACAGTGGATGCAGTTTTTTTTTTTGGCAGCAGCAGCAGCAACAGACTTCTGCAAGCATTAGTTTGTTCCCGGTCATGAGTCAAAACCGCAGGCGGTGAGTGAAACTGCGTAAAATGTCTGTGTTTTCTCGGTTTTCTCTGAGTAAGTGCAATCTAAACAACACAAACGTTTAGTGAATTGAATGTTATCCAAGGATAATGCCATGATGTATTATGTGTTTTGTGCTTGTGACTCTTTAGCTCCATCTAGTGTTGTCAAAAATATCGATATTTCGATATATATCGATACTGGAATATCTGAAACGATACGATTCTCAGTTTTTACAGTATCGATATCAGCTGCGCTCTCCTCTCTGTCCGTCAGCGAGTTGACACACACCGTCATATTCTCCCTCAGCCCGGTTAACCTCTGAGCACGGCGAAGCGGGCGAACGCGCGTTCTGCTGGACTTTTTCCTCATGACAGTGTGTTAGTGTTAGTGAGTGATCGGTCTGAATTTCGCGCAGGACTGCACATAAATTAATTCTACTAATCCCCGCAGATTTCGTGCTCCACATCTGAAGCGCACACACACATAGCCTACCGTAATAAAGCCGCCTCTGACATGATACAAGTGCAAACATTTGCTTCCTTTTCCAGCTTATTATTGGTCAAATACACTCAAAGAATTATCAGTGCACATCTGGAAGAGTATTAATGTAAGTACAGTCGCAAACAGTTCAGGAAGAACGAGTAACAGGAACAATGTTCAGGATCCATGTGTCTGTTAGTCTTAAAGGGACTGCAGTCATTTGTTATTCAAACTACAAAAAGACACGATCAACTGCTCTTGACTGATCAACTTGTGTAACTTTAATAGTTTCATCTGTACGCTATTGAATTTTTTACAAAGAACATTATCCAATGTTGTTTTAAATGTAATTACTATGCATTTTTTTTAATTCAGTTTCTTATCTGAATGTTAGACCTACCTGAAAAAATAAAGCAGTCTGTTTAATTTGTATCTTCTATTCTATTGCATTTATTTGTGCTATTGTTTGTAATCTGTTTATTTGTTCTTATTTTATTACTGTTTACTCGTCTTTTTTAATTCAATTTACCATTCGAAATCAAGCTTTCTTGTGCTGTGTGTAAGCTATTGCAACACAATTACCCTATTGTAAAAAATACATTGAGATAGCAAAAATTTGTGAGATAATTTTAATAGTAATTGATCAATTGATCAATAATTGTTCAAATCAAAACGATGCCCAACCCTAAGGAACATGCTGGCCACATGAATTTTTAGTAATAAATAACAATGAATAATAACAAGTTCTGTTGTCATATTAAGCATCTTATCTTATTTATTTATTTTTTTACTGTGGTATCGATTTAGTATCGATATATCGATATTTTAGTCTGATATCGTATCGAAGTCATAATTTTGGTATCGTGACAACACTAGCTCCATCCACTGCATACCCTCCACGAGTCCGGCTATTTTCATAAAGAAAAGGTACAGCGTATCTATCTTTTATAATATGATAAAACTAAAGACTCTTTGGGGATATGAAGGATGCAATACTACTCTATAGGTACTCGCGACTAACATGAGATTGGCAGAAACTGTTACACTGTGAAAAGTGCTGGGTTAAAATCAACCCAAGTTGGGTTGGAAATGGACAAACCCAGGGGGTTGTTTCTGGGGTTGTTCATTTTTAACCCAACTTAGGTTGTTTTTAACCCAGCCTTTTTAAGAGTGTATGTAAACTATGTGTTATGTACCCTTAAAACAAATTAGGAGTAAAATAAATAAATAAATAAAATAAAATATATATAAAATAAAACCCAAAAATTAAAACTGTCTTATCATTTACTCATTGATTTCTTCTGCTAAACACAAAATAAGATATTTTGAAGAATAATGATAATGTAACATTTATGGTCCTTATTGACATTCTTTACAAGTTGTGTCCCACATAAGAAATTCAAACAGGTTTGGAATGGCATGAGGGTGAGTAAATTATCACAGGATTTTCATTTTTGAGTGGACTATCCCTTTAAATGCAGTAAAATATAAACATTTTGTCCCAAAGGATTTTTAAAATTCAGTATACGTCCTACAGCAGAATAAAATGCAGTGCATAATGTATCATGCACTATTGTCTCTTCCTGTCTCCAATGTCCTTCCACTGAGCAGCGACCTTCTGCAAAGGTTACAGTTGGGGAGTGTGCCCATATATCTCTATATGTGGCAACTTATATGTGTTCGGACCACCATGGATTCAATCCCGGATGGGGTCAGATTTTTAGTATTGCTGCCCACTTGCAGAGCACAGTGTTACACTGCTTATGTTTAGGTGTTTTCATTATATTCTATGCTGTCCTGGGACACTAAACCTGCCCCACATAGCCAGAGTATGAGAATGTTGCGGAATGGAAGCAGATAATGAGTTGTTGATTTTTTATAGCCTTTAAAATACTATTAGCCATTAGATTAAATGAAATACAAAATTTGTCAAATATTACTGAAAAAACTGATGTTTGAAGGTAGCACAATAAAGTTATGATCAACTCTATATGCTTCTCGTAAAATTAACACTTTCATAGGTCTGTGCTCATTTATAAATATACTGTTGTTCATGATTAGTCATATTTGTTCAGAATACATTCATATTCATTTATGCAACTTGAAATGTTAAAAATACATTTGTATAAATTTAAATGCAGTAAAAGTATTGTTCGTAACTTGTTAGGCACCACTGCATTAACTAACTGAAACTTATTGTAAAATGTTACCTATTTAAAAAAAAAAAAGAAAAAGTGAAAAAAAAAAAAAAAAACGCAAGCAGAAAAACATTATGCAGTGTTCCATTCACATATGCAAAAAAGTCTAAAGGTCATATCATAGTAATGCATCACCCTTATAAATCTATATGGAAATTACATAAACATGACTTTGTCTTGTGCCAAGACATTCATGATATTAAAAGGCAAACAAACAAAAACAGATTAAATTAACCTTTTCCATTGTCACGTGTTATTGTTTCAGTTTTGTTTTCATGGACTTTGGTACTGAATTATTTTCCATCTCCTTCTGTTGTCATAGTTGCTAAGCATGTTTTCATTTGTTGTCATGGTTTTTAATTTTTTGACCGATTTCTCACACCAGTTCCACATTTAGTTCATTAGTTTGCTCTGTATACATTGCCCTTAAAGGGACAGTTCACCCAAAAATGAAAATGTGATGTTTATCTGCTTACCCCCAAGGCATCCAAGATCTAGGTGTGTTTGTTTCTTTAGTAGCACGCAAATGAAGATTTTGAACTCCACACGTTGCCATATAATGCATGTCAATAGGGTGTTTTCTATGAGAGTCACTATGAGAGTAAAAAACATGGACATACAAATCTATATTAAACACAGCAGCTTGTGGCGATACATTGATATCTTAAGACACAAAACGATTGGTTTGTGTGAGAAACCGAACAGTATTTATATATTTAAAAAATGAACCTCAAATACAACACTATGTTCTACTAAAGAAACAAACACGCCTACATCTTGAATGCCCTGGGGTAAGCAGATAAACATCAAATTAAATTTTTTGGGTGAACTATCACTTTAAGGCCAATTCACACCACACAGACAAAAGTCAACAAACACGTCTTCTGGAGTTTTTCGGATTAGCGTGATACCCTGTCGGTGTTTGTTGGTGTTGGTCTGGGTTTATTTTCTCCTGACTTAACATGTTCAATCTGCGTTTGTTGGGTTGTGGAATGTCTGAGCAGTGTGGTATGATTTTCCAACAAACCAAAACAAACTCTGATGTAATCTGACCTGGGCACAAAGCGTCGCAATTACGATGAGGCAAGTCCCTTGCAAAGACTGTGTGCTTAGTAAATTATCCATGTAGTGAAAATGGCAAGTTTATGGACAAATCAGGAGACAATTCTAGAGAAAGAGCAAGGAGATATTCGCAAAAACACACTGCACGCACGTGTGAAATCTGAGCGAGAGCAGAGCCATATTTGAAAGTGGACATCCAGTAAGTTTTGTGCGATAGTGACAGAAATCCCCCTGCAAGCAAAAAGATTCGTAACATGAATGCACTCTCACGTTACAACAATGCAGCATTTAATGCCATAGAAACTGCCTCAAATTAACTATACAACAAGAAAACAAGTGTCTGAAAGCTACCATCTTTTATTGGTTAAAATTAATGGAGAATATCTTGTTTTTTCATTGGGTGCTCGACAATTTTGTGGGTGCTTGAGTTTGTCCTTGTCAGTTGGGGCAGTGTGAACATGACATTTACTTTTCATAAAATTTTAAATCCAACGGCCAACTCGTTTGTTGGTGTTTGTCCGTGCGGTGTGAACTGGCCTTTAGGGTACTTATTAAAGATTTTTCATGGACAGACAACAACATTGTCAAAAAAGGATCCTTGCTCACACAGATCCATAGCCTCGAAATCTAGACGCACCCTAGCGGCAGCAAATCTAATCTGCCGCGAGTATAATTTAGAAACTCTCAATAACTTCTTAGCTGTAAAAACCAAACTTTGGTCAAGCCAATCACATCTTGTATAGAGTCGGTGGGCGGGGCTTAAAATAATGATGGCAGAGTTGCGCTTGCATGCTACTAGTAAACACAGAAACTGGCGAACGGCGGCCTTTCATCAAGCAATTTCAGCGCTTCAGCACAGCATTCCGGGAAGGCAGCGCTGCATTTGAACTGATTTGAACGCAGAAATGACGGGAAGCTTCACAACATCGCGGATCTCCACGGTCACTGCTGTCACAGGACTTTACCAAATCATACCAAAGAAGTGTGTTTTTGACGGAGCGGTCCCAGCAATAAAACAAGAACGTTTTGCTTGCTACTGCTAAGGTTTAGTAACATACAATAGTCCATAAACCGAATCATGTCCTCATAAACTGCGAGTAAAGACACACAAATGTTTACAGGCCACTAAATACAGTACATATCACAGAGACGGACGTCCTGCTGTTGTTGCTTCTCTTGTTCAATTTATTTCAGCCTCCGGATCTGATTCTGGATCATATCTGTATTAGTTAAATCTGATTGATAGCCATGGTTTATATAGGGTAGCGTTTTCTTCTCCACGCTTGAGGACGTCACCGCTTTATGCGCACTGGACATTCTTTAGCTCCGCCGACACGATACGCCTCCAGCCGCTCGTTTTTTTCCGGAAAGACTCGGTACAGCCTATATTTCTTTTATAAATATGATAAAACTAGACTTTTCGGAGATATGAAGGATGCAATACTACTCTATAGGTACTCAAGATTGACATGAGATTGACTGAAACTGAGTGTTTCACCCCCCCTTTAAGTAAGAAATTTACTTTTGCTATTTTTTCTCTATATAGTGCTGATATGGCAACTAGTAAATACACAAAGTTTTGTCATCCTAGTGTAACAGAGGCCAGCTAGTAGTAGTTGCTGTGCAAGTAAACCTCACTCCTCTGACCTCAAGACACGCTCTAGCGATTGACGCTAGAGGTTGCAGCCTTTAGCCTCCTTGTTAGAGCGTCCGACTCTCATGCCGGCGGACCCGGGTTTGAGTCCCGGTCCGAACAGTAGGGGTTACACTGGCATGCGTGGAAAGTGTTAAACCACTACACTATGAAACCCATTTTCAAAAGTTTGGGTTTTCAAGCAGCCAAAACGGCATTGTCATGAACAGCTAAAATACATAAACGGTTTTCCGGTTTCAACTGAAAATGGTGCTGTGTAAACGGCCCCTTAGTTTGTTCAGCTCACTTTCTGGTGTTGACTGCTCTAGCACACGGTTGCATTGTTTCTTGAGTTGGATTATTTTCTTTTGGTTTTGTAAAATAACGTTCTCTTCACCTTATCTTCCTCCTTATCTTGAAAGCTACATCTATATAGAGAACTCATAGCAGGATTTCTTTCACCTGGGAGAAGGAAACTGAACTGACATATACCAACACAGTTCTCATTTACATCAGTGTGCGTTTTCTAAAGTCATCGAGTGACAATTGGATAGATAATCTATCCATTTACATCGAAATTCCATTTGCGTAATAATGAGCGCCCTGATGAGAAATTCTGACGGAAGGTGTTTTTGCTCCATTATGTGAATGATGAGGTCCATCAAACTGTATAGTGCTCTTGTAGTGCTGTTTGCAGACTCTTGTGAATTATCGTCAGTGACAACACTAATTAGCACTGATGTACCACCTGCTAATGTTTACACAGATACCGGTACTCTGTCGTTTTTTTCTTTCTTTGATTAGGAAATGGCTGTTTATTTACCAGAATCTCACACACAAGCATCTGTTGACAGCAGGAAAAGTTTGTGGTCTCATGCGTGGGTGTGATTGGTGCGCTAATCTGCACAGCAGTTGCCCCTGTTGTGACCCGCTGCCATTTTCGCACGGGAGAATCACGCTACAAGGTGGCAATATTTTCCCAGGCTGCGTTGATTTAGGTTTTGTTTGCGCCACGATTAAGGTTTCAATTAAGTGTCAATCACATCGGACAGTTTAAATCTAACCAGAAGCAAGCATCTGCAGAAAAGGAACCGATTGGTCTCATCATAACTCTTGACTTATATGCAAATGTGTGTGTTGCTGTGATTCTTTAGTAATAATATAGTCAAAGCTACAGGAACAGGAAGGGGGGAGATGACAGTGATTAAAAACAAACAAAAAAAAGATTAATGAAAAGTTTCTCTTAGGCTTTGATGCAGGTGGCACAAAGACGTCGGAGGCTTGAGATTACACACGTTAACGGCGGAGCGCATTGGTATTCCAACAACACACGGTGCATTTAATTGCTCCACATCCTGCTGGTTTCTCTATGGACCTCGACAAGTGACGCCTTATGAATGAGCAAACAGGTCACAGCACGCTGGGAGGAATCATAATTCTCTCTCTCGCTCTCTCTGACTTCCTCTTCCTCTCCCTTGTTCCTTTTGTTTCAGAAGCATCCATCCCTTAATTGTGGGGTGAGCTAAGATTTATAAGAAAGGAGATTAATCTGGAGCTGTGTGTAAACTATACTGCAATATAGCGTAACTGAATATGTAGGAGTGATATTTTAAGTTAGATGGCTTGTTGATGAATTATAGTTGCAGGAAAAAGTATGTGAACCCTTTGTCATGGATTTCTGTGGAAATTGGCCATAAAAATGTGGTCTTCAACAGTCTGCATTAAAAAAAACACAAACAATGATGTAGCTTTGAGTCTTTACTGCGCCACGCGTTTCAAAATATCAAAACTTTGCCCTACAATCTGTGCTAGCGTTAACCTACGTTTACATTTATGGAGCTGCATGTGTGGGCAAAGACCTTCACGTTTATATTTGTGTGTGTGTGTGTGTGTGTGTGTGTGTGTGTGTGTGTGTGTGTGTGTGTGTGTGTGTGTGTGTGTACACAGGTTGTTTGGCTTTGTGTAGAAAGCGGTGGGCAAATTTCCTTTCAATTGGAGTGCTACTATGCGTTTGGTGCTTCGATTAACGTCACTGTCAGAAAACATCACTGAGGCAATTTCTCAAAATGTGAGGCACAAGCTGATGGGTGAGGGACAGCAAAGAACAGAGGAACAAGAGGGAAAGGACAGAGCGCGGTGAAAGCAATCTAATAGAAAGATGCTGTTGTTTCAATACAAATGCTACATTCGAGAAATTGTTATTATATATACGATCCATGTAGAGCGATGAAAAAGTCTAAGCTACAAAAACATAAAAATGAAACCGTGCCTTAACCAGGCAACATGATAAAGCGACAGGTGAAAAGCTACTATAAACATGACAAGCAACATCTTGTGGATCAGTTGATTTCTATTTCTTCAGTCATGCTGGGTAGCCCCTCCTACCACTAAATCTCATTGGCCACATACTGTAGCTAGATTGCACAATATATTAGTACCTTATTGGTTATCGGCTAATTGTAGAATTATAAATTTTGCATTATCAAAGATATTAAAGGACATAAATTGGTCTACATTGAATTCATGAGTTCATGCCTTATCAATTTGATTACATTTGCTGTCATCTAATACTTAAGTTAATTAGAATCTTCGAAGAATCGAAAATACATTTTGGTCCAAAAATAACAAAAACTATGACTTTATTCAGCATTGTCTTCTATTCCGTGTTTGACCAATGTCACGTGATTTCAGCAGTTTGACACGCGATCCGAATCCTGAATCAATACGCTGATTCATAACCGTTTGAAAAAAAAACACGGAAGAGAAGACAATGCTGAATAAAGACGTAGTATTCGTTATTTTTGGACCAAAATGTATTTTTGAAGCTTCAAGAAATTCTAATTAACTAACTGATGTCACATATGGACTACTTTGATGATGTTTTTATACCTTTCTGGACATGGACAGTATAGTGTGCATACACTTTCATTGGAGGAACAGAAAAGCTCTCGGACTAAATATAAAATATCTTATACTGTGTTCCAAAGATGAATGGAGGTCTTACGGGTGTGGAACGAGGGTGAGTCATTAATGACATAATTTACATTTTTGGGTGAACTAACCCTTTAATGCTGGTTCTGATAGAAAGGTGTCAGAATACAGTGTTTGGCAGTTTGTTACTTATGGGCATAGCCGCAGACCCATGCTGACCCCTGTCCATCTGTGGGATGTGCTCAACAAAGACGTCCAGCATGGAGGCCCCGCCTCGCAACTACAGTACTTAAAGAATCTGCTGCTAACATCATAAATATTTCTTGAGCACCAAATTAGCATTTCAGAATGATTTCTGAAGGATAATGTGACACTGAAGACTGCAGTAATGATACTGAAAATTCAGCTTGGAATAAACCACAGGAATAAAATATCAAAATAGAAAAATTTATATTTTAAATTGAAATAATATTTCACAATATTATTGTTTATATAAAAAAAATAGTGAGTGTGATTTTTTTAGAAACATAAACAAATCTTATAGACTACATTTTATGTTAAATATTAGTATATTGTCATTTTGTTATTAAGTAATGTTTAAATATATCATCTATCGTATTGAAACATTTGATTTAGTTTTTAATGGTTTATTTTTATTATATAAACAAACAAACATTCTTAATATCTGTCATTTATCAGTTATCCATAAAATAATTTGCAGTTTAGAATTTTGATGCATCCATACACATGAACGTGTCTATATACTCACAGTAAATGAAACATCAGATATCTTCTGATTGTGTTCGTGTCATGCAGCAGATTCGCATTCAGAACAGACAATCAAATGCTTGGAGGCATGTCACATAGCGCCTGCTGTTACATATTTGCAAGCATTTTTCCAAGTGATTTGCAGTTCAAACACACGCTAATCAGCTTGCAGGTAACTTTAAACAATCTAAAGATCTGCAGAAACGAAGGACAAAGCATACAAAACATGTGACTGTTAGTAAAGGACCTCTAGGGAAAATACATCACCACTTAATATCTATTGTTGATCCCATTAGAGGCGTTTATGAGTGTAAAGTACGAGACTATGTTAAAACGTGGGGGTGTCGCTGTCACCGTACAGAGCTTGTGTGTCCCCATCCCAGCTGCTCCGTGAGAACACACGAGCCTATCAGATCTTATCCGTTTTCTATTAAGAGGACAGAAAGCAATTTCTAGGGTTTTCATTGCCCGGCGTGCGTGTGTGCGCGTGTGTGTTTTAACGAGCTGTGGTCAGGATGACAGGGAATTACTGAATGGATCAGCACTTCTGCACAAAGCCATTAAGTGTCTAAAGTCGGGGGTCAGCCAGCTGAAAATGTGGAAAACACAACATGGAAGTCCCTATACACAAACATAAGGACAAAAATATTCTCTCACGCCTAGTTTCCCATAAATTAACATAAGTCTACCAATTAATTTTCTGACTTACCGAAGCATATTCAGGACCTTATCAGCACTATTTACTATATTCTGCACACTGTACAACAATTGTCCTTTATTAGCTTATTCTCTTTGAATGTGCGATACAGCGTCCTGCTCTTTCATTATATTGTCCGCATGTCCTGATGTTGCCAAGTTCCTGAGTCAATGTATTTTGTTGATCCAGGAACAACATTCCTGTCTGAAATTTTTGTCCCAAACATATCTCTACCCCTAAACCTAACTCTACCCATCAGCTATCCCTAAAATCTGAGGGAAATGATAGGTGAACAACACTCATGTAGACACACCTAACCCTGGCTTTAAGCCTATACTTGCCATAAAACTTGTTGCTTAAATCTGGTTGATTGGAATGTTTTTCCAGGAACAGCTGTATTGGTGAAATCAGGTTCTGCACATTGTCCACCTCACACAGAGCAATATATCACAGTGACCACTAGGGGGTGCCACACTAGCCACAGTGTCTCAGTGAGACAGATAGATGATCCTTTGTGTGCTGCAGAAGTATGTGGGACAGAATTGTATGCTTTGAAAGGACAAAAGAATGGTGCAACTGGTCCACTAGTGGGATCTTACATAAGATTCTGGGAATATTTATACTTCAAACAAGTCAAATACACACACAAACTGGACAGGGGCTCAATATGAATGTTATATCGGATTACAATTTTGACTATGGTGCATAGTATTATTCAAGTTTTTCCTACATTTTTTTGCCAAGGACTCCCCCTTACAGTGTTGTTATTGTAAACTGAAACTATCCAAAATTGTTTTCAGTATTTGAAATAAAACCAAAATAAAATAAAATATAAATATTAGATGAAATCATATTTTTTGTGGCAATTAACTGAAATAAATAAGTGTAAATTAAAGTATTGAGATTACTAAAACTGAAGCTGAAATTAATTAGCTAAATAAGCTAAATAATAATGGTAATAATCATAATAATATTAATACCAAAACCATAAAATTCACAAACATGTAAACATATTATAATTAAAGCTGAAAACAGAAAATAAAAGCTAATTTATTGTGTGTGTGTGTGTGTGTGTGTGTGTGTGTGTGTGTGTGTGTGTGTGTGTGTGTGTGTGTGTGTGTGTGTGTGTGTGTCATTTTGCTTCTTTGTTGTTCCTGTACTAAAGCTAAAGAGAAAATTATATATAAAAAAACAGTGACTTGGATGTAAACATTTTTGATTCAAATTTAGTTTTTCACATTAAATATTGTTCCAAATGTAATTTAAGTTAAACTTCATAACTTTAAAAATACAAAAACATTCTGGGGTCAAGACCCCAGAGTGAAAAACTCTGATCAAGATCTGTGCGGACATATTCACTTTCACAGTCTTTCTTTACTTATATACTGTAGCAAACAGTGTGACACTCGCAGCTTAATTCATTTATATAGCAACCAATGTAGATGCAACATATATTGACTACTGTCTGAACAAACGGACGAGATTACATCACTTGCAGAATGACAGCGGACAGCCAGATTGAATTTTGAAATCAAATGGGATTTGTGTGCACATTCTCCACAATACAATCCATATGTAACGCAACATGAAATAAAGCTCCCGCTTAGTGCCTCTACATAACACTCCCTTCATCTCCCATGAAATGATGTCACACAGTATATCGAGCTTTGTACATAAAACCCGGCGCACAATACTCAGACAAAGAGAGCTGATGGCTCTCGAATGGAAATGGAGTATGAGGAGGAGGAGCAGCGGTCAGACAGATGAAGGCTTGCAGCTACAACGGTCTTGCCAAAGTGATAAGGGATTAGTCTCTTCCTGTAAATCTTCAGAATGTGTTTGAAGGATTTATCCTCCTTTCTCTTTTCTCCCTCTCTCAGTCTCTCTCTCGCACAGCTATAGCCATCTCCTCCATTACGGTGTGAAATTGAAACTCTCCTCTGTTTCTTTACCTGCTCTGCTCCACTGTGTCAATAAGGGCTGTTTAGCCTTTGACCCTGCCACCGGCTAGAGTGATGAAAGAAGTGGAATGATCAGCTCACGCACAAAGGTATATGTTCACAAATATCCCCATGAACTCTGATTCAAATGCAGGGCTTTCTGATAATTCGCCTTATGGTGACACGCACACATGCACGCACTCGGTTTTTTAATTCCTGCAATCCACATCCTTATCAATCACATGTGATAGCGGGTACCACCCCCTTCAACATGGGAAAGATTACCACAGCGTGCTCCCAAACTGCCTCACAACATAGCATTTTACTCACACATAAACTGGCTTCAATGCGTTTGCAATAGTTTTTTTTTTTTAAAGATAACGGCCAAAATATGTCATTGAAATAATTGAATTTAGATGCACTATCCAAACTGGTTGTCCATATAGATAGAACCGCCCAGCTCTTCCCTCAATATTGATTATGTGCTCATTGTCTATTCCTGAAGGGATAAGAAAATACATTACACAAATCAATAATTCGCACAAATTTTATCAGGTTCATGCAGGCCGAGATTAAAATGATTATGAAGTGTGGGAAAGTGATGCCAAGAGGGAGACTGTCAATCTATCAAATTTTGAACCATTTCAGTAAAATTAAAGACCATGAAGAGCCCTCTGGGATAAAAAGGGTAAGGTTCTCATATTGAATGTGTGATAGTGTTTATCTGGACTGATGTCTGTATTATGTCTGTATTTTATCAACCAACCTAGGTTCACTGGAAAAACATGTCTCGGTTACATTTTATTTTAAGGTGACAGTCAAATAAGTACTGAGAAATATTAATTAAATAAGTTAAGCTGTTACAAAGTTACTGTAAAAAGTTACGGTTAGGGTTTGATTTAGACTTAGTTAATTATGAAGTAATTATGCATGTAATTACTATAGTAAGTACTTCTGTATACGGGGGTATACTAATGTAGTAGCTTGTAAGTATCACCTTAAAATAAAGTTTTATACATGTTTTGACCTACATTTTTGCAATACTCCAACACTACAATGTAAAATAAAAAAAGTTGCTGCCTTAAATTAAGTACAATCAAATTGGATGTTTAAGTCATTTTAACTTAAATAACATTAAACTGACTTAAAAAAAAAGTTTGAATAAAATGTATGAGTTAAAGCAATGTAAAAACATGTCATAACTTGATCATATACAACAACTTTTATTTCATTTTCACATAAAAAATTCTGATTACAGGGGCTGATGGATTAATAAAAGACTTTAAAGAAAAAAAAAATTATTTAGTTTTTTTTTTTGCCCAATACTAAGTTTAGACCTAAAAACGCTTTTACCATAGGGCATTATTTGTGAACGAATACATTTTGATGTTAACATCACATAAATCACACTAAATGTATGGCTTCCCTAAAAGAGTAAACTTGCTCTGTAGCTCACCTGATACAACACTGCACTTGTGTAGCAGAACGAATCACAATACAAGAGTTCAAAGATTTGTAGAAGCAAGCTAAAATGCTGTGGCTTCAGTAATGTGTTTTAGTGCTATCAAATCGATTAATCGTATCCAAAATAAAAGTTTGTATTTACATATTATATGTGTGTGTACTGTGTAAAATTATTATGTATATTAGAATACACCAAGCGGCAACCTCCCGCGATCTCTCTTGAAGCCAATACGGAAGTAATGTAAACTGCAATGAATTGACTGGCCACTAGAGGCAGGCTCCAGAAGGGAGCAGAATCTTATTGAGCCCCATGTTAAAATGGTGCGCGACAGGTGGATAGCCATTAATCCACCGTCTATAGTCATTGCGTCATCTCAGCTCTGCCCACATCTCGCCTTTTTGCCCATTTTCTGTTATAGGGGAATGACACGCAATAACTCGCTAGCAAGATGGCAACGCCCAGCTCCCCCCTACTTTAAGCTTCAGAATGGCTTATCGGAATCCTATGAGTGACGTCACTGACACTACCTCCATATTTTTTTTTTACAGTCAATGGAATACACACACTCAAAAAAATGACTAGTTGAATTTACTTAAAGATGCGTCAAGTGGTTGCACATAACTATATATCGAGCAAATTTACAAAAAACTATTTAGTAGGGCTGGGACAACGCGTCGACGTCATCGATGATGTCGACGCAAAAAATACGTCGACGCAAAATATGCGCGTCGATTCGTCAGACTCAAAATAAAGATGGCGGCGCCGGAGAGTAGTAGCAACCATAGATGTACATAATAAAGTATATTATGTAATTAAGTATATTATTTATTATGTATATCTATGGTAGCAACACGAGTGGCTCCTCAGACCTTCAGAAGTGCGAGGCTTGCGGGTTGGCCACAGTCTATGGGGTTGGCGCGCGGTGCGCACGGAGCATCACAGGCATGCGCGCACGCGTTTTGTTGTCACGGCTACATAAACAAATGTCTGCACACAGGAAGACAGATGTTTTGGTAATATTTGATGTATTTTAATCACAAAAAAAAACGTTTGCATCAAGTGAAAGCATCGGACACATTGGCTACGTTACCTACATAATAAGCTGTTTTAAATTTAAAATGTTCAATGTCTAATCGCGCTGATGTGACCGAGGGTATCCATCCTTTAAGTGAGCAGTTTCATCCCAGGACTATTCCGGTTTTAAACGGAATATTGGCGCCCATAATGCACTCTACATGTAATTTTTTTCACTGTCATGCCGCGGATGCGCGTGGCGTTTCTGTTGCGGGTCAGCCACGGGGCTGCGTGGCGTTTTCTCTGCCTTTGGACAATAGAAGCGTGTCTGACGCGGCGCTGCTGCTGCTATTGATGCGGAGGGAAGCCCTATTCCTAATGTTAAACATAAATAGCCTACTGATACAGCAAAGAAAACGTCGGGAGTAGCCACATATCTATGGTATTGACGGCAAAATAGGCTACAGAATATTTCGTTCTGTATTGACAGTTGCAATATTTCAAAATCGATAATTGACGTTTTTTATTATTACAATTAGGCCTATATCTGCATTTATGTAAACCTACAGACTTTCAAACATGAAAATGTAATTTAATAATATGTATTCGTGTCAAAATGATATATAAACATCTTTTCCTATTCTATTTTGCCTGGAGACGCTCCCAACACACGTGAAAAATAGGCGCTCTTCTATTTCTAGCATGTGTGTGTGTGTGTGTGTGTGTGTGTAGCCTACTTTATGTTTTCAAGGTTTTATTGAATGCATTGCTCTTGTATAGTCTTACTTTGGAATTTTAAGAGCAATAAACATATATTGCAATGTTAAGGAATTCATTTTTCATTCAGAAAATTAAATCAACATGTATAAATTGCTATTAGGCAATTAATGGGGAGATAATCGGTAATCGAATCGAATCGTAACCGAACCGGACAGGGAAAATTAATCGTTAGATTAATCGATGCATCGAAAAAATAATCGCTAGATTAATCGTTTAATAAATAATCGTTTATCCCAGCCCTACTATTTAGTTATATGAGCAAAAGAAATTCAAGCTGACAAAATGTCTTTGAGCAAATACAAACCATCTGAATTTGTCCCTGTTACGTAATATTTATGTGCAGTTTACTTAATAATGTTATGTTGAATTTATAAAAGTTTATTATGTAACACATTTATTAATTTAATTTACCTTTAAAACTTTTAATTAACAACAAGCATATTTTTAGAATTAAAATGCAAAAATTCATTGTAAACACTCAAATTTAATTGAGAGCAGTAATTCCCTCCAATGAATTTGTGTATAAAGTGCCCACAGCCTAGACACAGTCTTCTCTGCATGGTATAACCACAAAATTACAGAAACTCCCCAATGTCCAACATAACTTGTTTAAGTAAAGAGGGCAGAATTTAATGTCATATCTATGAACGGGCTGAATTTTTTTTGAGCACACATGCATGTATATATTTATGAAAAAGTATATATATATATATATATATATATATATTTGGATGTGATTAATCAATTTGACAACACAAGTGTTTTTTTGGCTTTTGTTAACACTATCGGCTAGGTTATGGTTGGCTTTAGCAATGGTGGTACATTATTTTCAAACACAATAGAACCTTAACCTTAACAGCATGAGAAAAGAACAGATAGTGATATGTTTAAAGTGGAAAAAGTGCAAATACAAAATATCCACAGAGAAAAACGGAAGGAAAAAAAAAAAAAAGCGCATCACTTTCCAGAAAGAACAAAGAGATAGCAGACGGGAAGAAAGAGGAATGTAAACAGCTCAAGAGTAAAACAGGTGATGGATCAGGCAAAGGGGAGAGGGAAGTCGCAGTGTGGCCTTCCCAAAAAGATGCCACCTGGCAGGGGCCTGGCCTCGGATGTTTTGCCTGCAGCCAATGACAGAGTCCCACAAGAGGGGCGTAGCGCACATGCCTCTTCAATTAGAGCACTCCATGAGGGAGGAGAATGAGAGGGAGAGGGAGAGGGAAAGGTTTCATAGTAGCTAAGGAAAGATTTGCATTTTGTCAGATGAGTGGTATAAGAAACCGTTGATGAAAAGGGAGGAAGCAGAGATGAAAAAAACTGGAAGAGTCAGACAAGGGTTACCATCATTAAACAAAAGTCTGCAGCAAATGGTATTACAGCTTCACTGGTTATAGTATAAGGCTTGGAAATCCTAGTTTCCTTGTTTGAAAAATTGGACATGAACCCCCTCCTCTCAAGTCAAAACTTGCCATGAGCTTGTAATCACGACTTCAGAAGTGGGAAAATTTCCAACAGCACGTGAAGGCAGCATTATTCAAAACCAATTATGCATTTGCATAAAAAAATATGATACAAATTAGAGGACCCTTAGAGGAATTTTTATCAAACAAACTATTCTAAATTTAATTTGATGAGCACTGATAAATGCACACCTGTTAATATATTAAATTCAACATGTTGTTTGGCAACAGTAAACACCCTGCAGCTAGTCTAATTAATTATATTACTTGGCAAGAAGAATTATTTAAATTACTAATATTAATACATTTCATGATTTATTGTTTTTTAAAAAAAGCAATAAGCAACCCAAGGCTGTAATTCGTGAATTAAAAACACAGGGAACAAGTTTATGAGCTTTCAAGCAAGTGGAATATTAAATAGTTACATTTTTAAAAAGTTTTATGTATTTCCAGGCCATATATTGATTTTATATGCGTGATGACTTTGCTTGGTTTTACACTACAATTAATTAATAAAAATTAATACTTGTATTTAGCAATGAGACATTAAGTTGATCAAAAGTTACAGTAAATATTTTTCAAATAAATGCTGTTCACTTGAACTTTCTATTCATTAAAAGAATCCTGAGCAAAACATTATTGAAAATATTAAACATATTAAACATCACAACAATTTTCTACATTAATAACAATAAGATAAAATGATTCAAATGATTGACACTGAAGACTGGAGTAAAATTCAGGTTTGCCACCACAGAAATAAGCTCGCTGCCGGGCCTCTGGGTCGAGGTGGGGTGGCTGCACTCCTAGAGGGAGCAGAGGAGTTGCCGGCGTTCGCCGTGGGCCAGAGCCTGCTACCATCCACCATGACGGGGACAGGGAGCGTGGGACTGGGAGCATGGGACTCACTACCGGCTGCCCTCAACACAACATGACATCATGACTTTGCGTAAACATACTCACCACTTTCTAAAGGCAAGTGGCGTGTTATCTATACGCATTTTGAGCTATCCGCGTGTATGTCTACGCCTAAACGAACCATTATCTCCGCGTGTATGTCTACGCCGTGTGATTCTGCCAACCTGATCTGACAGAATTAATATTTATAGCCTAATTTTATATTTTGGAGCAACTAACTCCACTCTTACCCTAAACCTACCCACTCTCAACAATATAACACACGTAACAGGCAAATAAATGTACAGTCACATGTATTTATTGCAAAAACGGACCAAAAATAGTGTAAAAGTATTAACTGATAGTATAATCTAAAGTCATACGATATCTGCATATGAAGAACAGAGTTGATATTTATGTTTTAGTCTTGAAAGTCCTTAACCCCAGGTGCCGCAACCACTGTGGTTGATTGGCCCGTGGGGGGTAGAGCGCAGTCTCGGGTGTACCCCCGTATGTGGAAAGCAGTGAGGCTGAGGGAGCGGGACGAGGCTGGTTATTTTACTTTCAGTTTGTTTGTTTATTTATTAAAGTATGTGTTAATGTTCACCGGTTCCCGCCTCCTTCTTCCCATATCAATAAACTTCATTACAGAGTCATCGCCCCAGAGCCTGTACCACAGAGTCTGACTAGGTGTGTGAGCTGGCAACATCGTGCATTGCAGAGGGAGTATTAGCAGCTCCACCAGAAACCATCGGCCATACGGCTTCACCAGGCTCACTCATTCCTCCGGAGGGAACCTGCCTGCCCCTTCGGCTCCGTCTGGCTCCACCTCCCTTGGCTCTGCCTCTATCCTCGGTTCCACCAGGTCTGCCTCTGTCCTCTGGTTCACCAGTTCCACCTTGTACACTTGTCGCCACAGATCCTCCTCGGCCATCCGGAACCATAATTTTCGCATGGGTTCATCGGCCTTCATCTCCACCTGGGTCTCCATCATCTGTGGCGGCATATCTGTCGGTTGTCATCAGGGTGTCATTCATCAGGGCTACACTTTGGCTCCTCCCGTCTTCAACTCCACTCTGGGGCCTTGTCCTGGCTTGCCTCTAGCTCTACATCTGGCTCATCCTACTTCTGGCTCCTCACTGGCTCCTCCCACCTTCCATGGACTGTTTTTGCCCTGGACTCCTTTGATTTTTCCTTTTTTCTATGCCCAACTTCAAAGCCCCCTCTTCAGTTAGTCTATTTATGGTGTGAAGACGGTATGCCCCAAGAAGGGGGCAAACTGTTACATGTATGGTCTATCTCCTGTATTTCATTGTGTTTTTAGTTCAGTCCTGTGACCTAGTTTTCCTGAAATGTCATAAGTAGTCACCTGTTGTCCCTTAAAATATCTAATTAGCTCCCTTTGTTTGATCTTTCTACTTAAATTCTGTGTTTTTTGCCACTCGATGTCCGTCTTCGTCAATGGTAAATCGACTGCATTTATATAGTGCTTTTAACAGACCCTATGGCCATCCAAAGCGCTTTACATTTACCCATTCATACATCGATGGCGATGTCAGCCATGTAAGGCACCATCCAGGTCGTCGGGAGCAGCTGGGGTTAGGTGTCTTCGACACTTTTTCACTTGAACCGGGGATTGAACCACCAACCTTCCGGTTTATAGACAACCTACATGAACCACTGAGCCACTGCCGCTATCGCTAGTTATCTTCTGAGTTTAAAATTATAATAATATTTCACAATATTACACTTTTACAGATTTTTGATCAAATAAATGTGGCCTTGGTGAGCAAAAGAGCACCCCCCCCCTAAAAACAACAACATTATAAAATATTTTGAAGTGTAGCTTATATATCGTCAAAATATCTTTCATATGAATATCACACAAAAAAGTTACTCACCCTCATCTCATGTCATACCGAATCCGTATGGATCTCTCACACACACACACACGTGCACGCGCACACGCACACACACACACACACTTTTTTCATAGAATGAATTTCAACAAGGTTCAAAAACAGTTGAAACATTCTTCAAAATGTTGTGTAGCGTTAGGGTAACTATAGATATTAGATAGTCTCTGAATGGGGTGTCTGAATCAGGGTCCACATTATGGTGGTCTTCCATCCTTTGCAGAGAGAACATTAACACTCACTTACTGCAGGCTTCTTAATGAGCTATTAAAGACCTCTTCACTACCGTGAGAGAAACTGAAGTGTGTGTGCCGCAAATGTATTCATTCATGAGCGTCTGACCGCGGCCCACTGAGGCATGCATAATTAATAAGAAAAGGGAGATAAAAGCAGAGTGAAGTTATTTTTTTTCTTCTTCTTGATGTAAATGTGTGTGCTGCCTATCAGCATGTATGCCAGTGCCGCCTGGGCCAGTGTGTATGTGCACGTGTGTTTATGTGCGGGAGATAAGTCAGTAGTGTTTCTCACAGTCATTGCCATTCTAAAGTAGGAGAGGGCAAATAGATGGCAAATGTAGGCCAACTCTCTCCTGCTGGCCACTAAATAATTATCACATATTACACATCCAAGCCTTACAGCTTCATATTGCTCATGAAATACAGATAAACACTGCTCTAGACTGTTCCTGAGAGAGAGAGACAGAGAGAGAGAGAGAGAGAGAGAGAGAGAGAGAGAGAGAGAGAGAGAGAGAAAGAGAGAGAGAGTCAGTAATGTAATTTAAAGAGTAGACATGTAACTGAAAGATTTGAAAATGAGAAGAAATGAGAGATTACGTGTGTGTGTGTGTGTGTGTGTGTGTGTGTGTGTGTGTGTGTGTGTGTGTGTGTGTGACCAGAGGGACACTAAACTCATCTGCTTCTTCCGCCAATTCCCATGGGTGATCAGCTATGCAATGACCAAATCTAATGCATAACATACTGTCTCCAATCTACACGTCACACAATGCAAGAGTGAAAGAAGAAGGTCTTTTATCCAACTGAATGTAAATTAAATGAGAATACACAAAGGCAACCTTGAAAACGGAGGGACATTCCATGTGAGCTTTCAAATCCTTTTCTGTCCTCGAGGAAAGAAAGAAAAAAAACAGCTGAGATGGGAAATTTAAAATTCATTTCATTTTCTGACTTATCTTTTTTTATATATATATAATTCTATACAAATCTCTCTGCCTGAAAAAGTTGTGGCTTTGTGGTTGAGCAACAATGGGTCGTTTCCTCACGTTTCCAAAGCCGTTTCATCCATTTGTCTGTTAATCCTCAGTCTTTACCATTTTCAAAAAAGCTATTAATTATTAAATTATTTCAAATCAATAGTAAAGGCATTTATTAATCTTTACTTTTCAGAAGGAATATCAGATGAGGAATATCAGACATAATATTTCCTAGAACGAGGAACCTTCAAACTTCAAACGGCACCATTAGGGAAAAGAGACCAAAGGCATACAGCTTAGTAAGAGGTTGAGTAGGAAAAATATTGAACAAAAGTGTGAAATCTAACAGATCTAACACTTTAAACACTAAAGAGACATTTCTGTTATAAATGAATTAAAGTGACATAACTGACAGGATGTGTCCGCTACACAATCTGAATTACAGTGCTCCACAAAGAGCTCAGAGAAACAGGAAAGATAGTATGCGTGTGTGGTTCAGGGTTGTGGGAACTAAAGTCCCTACAAGAACAGTAAAAGCTGAAATCCTTTAGACTATGGAGACCATGAAGGAGGACAACCACTTAAATAACAATGAATAATGCAACCCAGGCTCATGTGAAAAATGTACCTGTGCCAACATTTCGGCAAAATAAATGTGCTTCTTGCACATTTCGCAGCAAAATTTTCAAAGTGAAATATCTGGTTTACTGCATTAAAAGTACATTCAGTTTTATCTAAAATCAATGAACGTGAATAAAAGTGGCAACGTTTTATTACATTGGTTCTTTTATGTATCGTGGCAGTGAGGAAATTGAATGCCTGTTGAGTGACGCTAAAAGGTCAATGAAATAACACACAGCATACACTAAACCTTATCCTAAACCTACACGAATGCGAGATAAAAATGCTAACATGACATTTCAGCTCGATTCGACAAGTCTTTATTGTGACTTCATGGGACTCGTACTTGAACATGCAATGCTGTAACAAGTGAGCAAACTGAGCAAGTTCACTACACAAGTAAATACTTTTTTGGTAAGAAAGGGTCTTTACATTTGTCAAAATATAGCTTTTGTTTTAAAAAAAACAAACAAGCAAGTCCAGCACAGGTCAGGAAAAGTAAAATACTTTCCATACAAAGTAACAAAGGTTAACTAGTCCACATGTACAAGGGTATTTTTATAACTTGAGTTTTTTCCTTCTCCGTTTTTAAGAAGAATCGCGTCCACACAAGCATGGTAAAAAAAAATTATAATAATTTCTCTGTCCACATGAAAACGCAAAAGCACGCTATATGATTGGCTGTCTGATTTCCAAATGGGTCCCATCCATGGCACCGATTCACAGAGGGATGCCATGGGCTCGGTGAAAGTGACAGGTAACCGGGCAGGGCCCAAGTGGACTGTAATAGCTTCACACACTTGCCATACTATTTTGAATTATTGCATTCTGGCACCTCCGCTCTGCAATACAATGAGATAAATGCACATGTACCCTCACCTAAAGCATTATTAGGAACCCCATACTAATACTGTGTATAACCCCCTTTCCAGAACTGCCTTAATTCTATGTGGCATTGATTCAACAAGGTGCTGAAATTATTCTTTAGAAATGTTGGCCCATATTGATAGGATAGCATCTTGCAGTTGATGGAGATTTGTGGGATGCACATCCAGGGCACAAAGCTCCTGTTCCACCGAATCCCAAAGATGCTGTATTTGGTTGAGATCTGGTGACTGTGGGGGCCATTTTAGTACAGTGAACTCATTGCCATGTTCAAGAAACCAATTTGAAATGATTCAAGCTTTGTGACATGGTGCATTATCCTTCTGGAAGTAGCCATCAGAGGATGGGTACATGGTGGTCATAAAGAGATGGACGTGGTCAGAAACAACGCTCAGGTATGCCATGGCATTTAAACGATGCCCAATTGGCACTAAGGGGCCTAAAGTGTGCCAAGAAAACATCCCCCACACCATTACAACACCACCACCAACCTGCACAGTGGAAACAAGGGATGATGGATCCATGTTCTCATTCTGTTTACGTCAAATTCTGACTCTACCATCTGAATGTCTCAACAGAAATCGAGACTCATCAGACAGACAACATTTTTCCTGGACAGTCTTTAACTTTCCAATTTTGTTGAGCGTTTAAATTAATTGACAGCCCTAATAAAGACAACAGAAGTGTGGCATTTCCTCGTTTAGAGAGCTAAGAATAAGAGCGTGTGTGAGAGCGTGAGTGTAGTTATGCTGCAGTCCCAGTCCCTCCCATTGAAAGCTACAGACAGAGACAGATCGCTAGTGACCTCCATCACAGCTACTGACCCAATCACTCCGAGCAGAGAAAAAGAACGAGAGCGAGAGAGAGATTGGATATGGGGAGGGGAGATCTAGCATGTCTAAGTGTCTTTTCTTGACCCCCTACCTCATCTCCAGCTGTACATCACAGATTGCATCTGCTTAGGGGGCTTTCTGCACGCGCTCAGAACGGTGACTTCCCACATGATTTACCGTTCCATATCATACACACCTGTGCTAGGTAACTCATTAGTTGTGCCCTATCTCTTGTGTAGATTCATTGTCTGAGTTATCCCCCTCACCGGCCAACGAGCCAGCCAATGGATAACACGGCACAGCTGGCCTTGATGAGATGGCCTGTACGTTAGAATAATACAAAAGAGGAGAAATGTATGAGAAAAAGGGACAAAGATGGGGCAAAGAATGAACTGGTGCAGTCCATGTGTGTGGACGACACTTCAGAGGCCAAGGTCCGCTGGGAAAGCGGTGCGTGTGTGTGTTTGTCCTGATTAGTGCACAGCAGATGTGCAATAGTAGGGAGCACAAAGCAAGCTGAGAAATAAAGTCCCAGCCAGCCTGTCATTATATTCCAGTACATCTCTCTCTCTCTCTCTATGGAGAAATGATTATGCTAACAGTTGTAGCCAATACACCTTGGCCTCTTTAACCCTAACAACGCATCTCCCAGTGTCTATTTAAATCAACATCAACAACAGATATTTTAGCGGAAACTCTGTTAGGGAATCTTACTCCTTTCATAATTTCCTTTACATACAGTTTGTGTAATAAATAACTAATGAATGTAATATATGGTGGGGTCAAAAGTTCAGGGAACACTATATAGTAAATTACACACACACACACACACAAGTCTAGTTTAGGGTTTGGGTAGGATTAGGGTTTAGTTGAGGGTTAGTTCCATGTAATTCTGAATAATTTACTGTTCTTACTCTAGTATGTACATTATTTATTTTATTTTAATTTGACCTTTATTTAACCAGAATAATCTCACTGAGATTAAAAATCTCTTTCACAGGAGAGTCCTGGCCACACAAAAAGCAATATTTTGAGCAAAAACGCGTTTTTGTCAATGACTAAATTCAGATCAGATTGATGATCAAAAACACAGATGGAGTCCATCAATACCCCCAAAGCATCAAAGTCCTATAGCTCATTCTGGTTCGAAATTTCATTCAGTAACATTAGGCAGTTTTGATTGACATGATGTTTAATGCTGATGGTCGTGTTATTTTACGTATGCATATGCTTACATGTGCTACTATGCTACTTGTATCTGCTTCTCCTTCACATGTCTTTTGATCAGGTAATTCAGTACTATCGCCCCCTACCATATAACAGTGAAAACACAGAAATCCGGAAATCTGATCCCAGATGGTCTCAGACTTTTGGACTTCAGGGTAAATAAATTTCAACCAAAAGTTAAAAATAGTTCTGTAAACTACAGCAGTATTATACAATTTAGTGCAGGGATGACATACTGAAATGAACTGAAAAGAGATCCAGAGTTTCTTTTGGTTTGGGATAAAAGTTAGATAAACCAGGCCATCACCATCATCGTCATCATCTCAGCTGGATTCTACTGTAATGTTTCTAAGTCACAGCCTTAAGGGTACAGCACTAGATGTTATAGAAATTGTGGAAAATAACTACAGCAACAACAAAAAAGCAAACAGTTTGACTCAAACTGACACCTAAAAATCAATTTTAATTAAATAAATAGGTCGACATAGCAGTTCTTTGGAACAGGGTTAAAGCAGGACCTGGGACTCCCCACAGAGTCACAAATACACACAATGTTGATCATAGTTAAAGGGCACAGCAGGCATTCTTCTGTGTCCAAGCTACACTGGACAAATGAAACACGTGTTTTTCCTTCTGTTGTGCGTGTATGTGCACAACTGATGACAATGAAAGCTGCAAATGAAACTAATACAACATACTTCTGGTCTGTTAAAGGCTGTTAAACTTTTACACTCTCTACTAATAATGCATTGAAAGCCATCATCACTTAATGAGTCACTGCATGTCATTAAGCTATTCTGTCTAAAACAGAGTTATGTTGCAGTCACACAAGGCGTTGACCATGCAAAATTACATCAGATATCACAACATATATACAGGCAAAAGGCATTATGTCACTCTAAAGGGTTTCAATGTGCTACTTAGGAATTATTATTTCAAAACACAAAATCTCCCAAAACACCGCAAACCATGCAGTTAGAGCCTAGAGGTCAAACTGAACTTGTATATTTTGCATTTCATCAACATAAACGCCTTAAAAGAGCAGATTTCATATGTATAAATCTTATACACCTGCAGAATGTTAATCTATCATTAGGCAAGGGACATTTTTAACTACGTACTGCTGAAAATAAATTACATTAATGAAAATAAAGATGGTGCATTTAATTACATTTGTAGTATTTCAGTATAAAAATGGCATTAATGAATTTTTGTTGTTTTCATGATAACTAACAATACCTGTAGGCGCTAATTATTACTTTGGCACTGCGTTGACGGCTTATAGCATTCTCTTGGGGTTAGGGGAAGATGCAATACAAGAGAGAAAAAAAAACATCTTTGCAAGTGAAATTTAAACAATAGGTTTTTACCGGGTGACAAAGAATACAGAAACAAGCATTTCACATTATCGTACTGTGTTCTGCTGGAGCAATTAAAGTATGTCCACACTGTTAAATATGATGTCAGCCTGAGTGAGGCAGCAATTACTTAATAAGCCCAATCTAGAGTATGAGGGGTTTACTAAATGAGGTCTTAATATAATTGAACAATTCACATGATGTAAATTAATGTGTAAATTAACCTCATACTACTGGTCAGAAGTTTACAATAACTAAGATGTTTTAATCTTCTTATGTTGCAAAAATACAGTTTTAAAATGATATTACAATTTGAAATAACTGTTTTCTATTTTAATATATTTTAAAATATATTCCTGTAAAATATATTCCTGCAATGGCAAAACTAAATTTTCAGCATCATTACTTCAGTCTTCAGTGTCACATGACCCTTCAGAAATCATTCTAATATGCTGATTATGTGCTAAAGAAACATTTCTTCTTATTAATAAGGTTGAAAACAGATGTTTGGGGTATACTTTTATTCAGAATTGATTTATGTAAAGAATTGAAACGTGACAGTAAATGTTATTTCATAATATACAAATGAGTTTTATTTCAAATACATTCTGTTCTTTTGAACTTTATAGTCTTCAAAGAATCCTAAAAATCTTGGTTTCCACAAATATATTAGGCAGCAAAAACGTTTTTCAACATTGATTGTAATAAAAACCATTATTAATAATCCTGCACCAACAATAACTTAGCGCAGATCAGCATATTATAATGATTTCGGAAGGATAAAGTGACACTAAAGACTGGAGTAATATGCTGAAAATTCATTTTTTGCATGATTTTTTGCATCACAGGAATAAATTAGTTATTTTAAAATTCTAATAGTATTCCAAACCTTTGATTTCTAGTATGTGTACGCACACAAAATGTAGTATCAGTAGGCATGAAAGCAAATGACAGTATATTGCGGTATAATATACAGTATATAATACTGTACCACAACATCACCACAGTACTTCTTTTGAAGGTAAAATTTATTAATATTAGTAATTCATTTCAGACTTCATTGAGTTAAAATAGTTGAGAACCCATGGTGTGAATCATATTTCTCACGGGTAAGGATTAATCAGTTTTAGAACCCTGGAAATGGACCGGAAAATCATGCTAAATTAGACATCACTTTCTGTCTCAGGCTATATCATGCGCCAAGACATAATCTCTGTGGGGCAGGTGTCATTAACTGCCACCTTTGTTCTGGAGCTCAGATTGTATGATTGTCTATGTATGTTGCAGTTGTGTGCATTAGTAGCAAACTGTGAGGGACATGGATCAGCATCCTGCTCCACATGCCTCTCTGCAGTGCTTCAGTTTCACTTATTTTCCTGCTTTACCGCCACAGTTCCCTCGCCGCAGTTCTGCTTCCTTTGTCACCAAGTGAGCCGTTGCACCTCTCTCTCCTCACTTCCCTTTCTAATCACCTCTCTGAAGGACACTTCCACCAGCTTACCACACTCAATCTCCACCTCCACTGCATTACAGAAACCAGTTTTTAAGGGTGTCTTGGGCATATCTGGGTTTGAAGGGAGGAGAAAATGTGTACATTTTGTGTGTGTGTGTGTGTGTGTGTGTGTGTGTGTGTGTGTGTGTGTGTGTGTGTGTGTGTGTGTGTGTGTGTGTGTGTGTGTGTGTTTCTGTTTTTCTATCCCAGTGGGGACTCTGTGTCACTGTGGGAACCTAAATTGAGGTCCCCATGAGAAAACAAGCAGATAAATCATACACAATTATTATTATTATCATAATTATTATTATTATTATAATTATTTTGAAAATGTAAAAATACAGAAAGTTTTCTGTGAGGTGTAGGTTTAGGGATTGGGCTAGTAAAGGGATTGAATATACAATTTGTAAAGTATAAAAACCATTACGTCTATGGAGAGTCCCCATAAAGATAGTGAACCAGACATGCGTGTGTGCATGTGTGTGTGTGTGCGTGTTTTGAAGCCTGATGAATGAGGACAGGATTGACAGAGTGAAGATTGCTTTGTTACACACTGTCCCTCTCATTCATTTGATTAATACAGTGGCCAGGCAGCCACAGAACAAGGGATGAAGGAAGTATAAAGAAAGAGAGGGATAGTGTACACTGACATGAGCACTCTTGTTGAGCAACGCAGTGGGTTTGCAAGCAGTGCATAAAACGTCTCCTGTGTAAACTGAACACACACTGAGACGTACTGTAACAATACACTGGCATTTCCATCCGCACAGACTCGTGCAGGTGCACACACACCACACACACAAAGACATGCGGCCACACATATAAAGAAGAACTCCCTCAGAGCGCAAAGACAGATTCATCAGGAAAGCAACAGAGAAAGGAGGCATGAGCGAAAAGCAATTAAAAAGAAAACTCCTTCACAGCCCCACCTGTTTCACATCAGACAGCCCACTCGCTCACTCCCCTTACCCTGGGATGCTTGTTTTCCCTGAGGAGAGGAGCCCGATTAGAGAAATGCCACCACAGTTTATTAGTACTGACTTCAGCATTCGCTCTTAACTACACAGATCATCTTCCTTATAATTAAGAAAAGATCCAACAGATGTTTTTGAAAAAAGTCTCTTAAGCTCACCAAGGCTGCTTTTATTTGATCAAAAATATATATTTTGTGAAATAGGCTGCTACTACAAATTAAAATAACTGTTTTCTATTTTAATATATATCATTTATGTATTCATGATGGTAAAGCTGAATTTCCAGTAGACACTACTCCAAATTCAGTAACAGTAAAAAAATGTAATAAAATAAATAAATAAAAAATAAAATACTGTGAAATATTATTACAATTTAAAATATGTTTTTATTTCACTATAAGTAAAAAAAATAAATAATAATAATTATATATATACCCCCATATATTCACACACATTATATATATATATGTATATATATATATATATATATTAGCTAAATTATTATTAAATTATTATTAAACATAGTTCAGATTTTAAAAGTTTAAAAAAGAGGTATTTTGTATGGATGAATTTCATTAATAATGTATTTTTTTAAATAAATAAAAAGAGTGTCATGCCAAAGTTTTTTTTTTTTTTTTAGCTTTCATTTAAAATCTCTTCTGATAGGCATTAGTGTCAAATATTGGCAAAGCAATAAGCATTCAATTCATGCATGATTGCTTTCATTACTTTCACTTCCTCTGACTAAACTACCATCATATTAGAATGATTTACATGACACAAAACTATGAAATGCAGCCAGTTCAATTAACAGCCTCATTTTATGACATTCTCTCCCCCTCTTTCTCTGAAGCAACTCCATCTGATGACCTGATCATAAAAGCAAAAACGAATTCAAAAGAACCCTCCTCCACAGATACAGCCGTAATGCTTTTACGAACATTCACATTTAAAATGACACGATGCTTATGCAGCACTTGTTTTCCAACAAAGCACCCCTCTATTGCGACCTGCGCACCACAATAGAGCGACAAGGACTTCCACCGGCGAAGTGGAAACAAAGAAATCCCATTTCTAGCTCAGAAATGTGCGGGAATGCAGTCCAAATAAACATCTTATCACAACAATGATGTAAACCCAAACATATTACTCTGGAAATGGATTTAGAAAATTCACAGTTTGGATGGTCAGATAGGCGGCCGCTTCTGAACACAGACAAATAAATGGTGAAATATGTGGGAGATGGGGCGGATAACATTTTATGGCTTGATATAGGCAAGCTAATCCTTTTTTTTAACCCTAGGATTCACTTCATTCCAACAACAAAAGGATGAAAACTGGAAAATATGGTTATCTTTACCGGGAATTTGGGGGGTAGAAAATGTATCTGACATTATTGTTCTTAGGCCAAGATTCAATTCTATATGGTTAATGCAGTCAACAACTGACCTGTATTTTAAGCATAAATGAATTATAATTAAATCATCAAGTTAACTTAATCATAATGTAAAAAATTCTGCCACATTAGAAGAGAGAAGGATTACTAATTGGTCACAGTTGTGTGGTTGAACTGCAAAGAGTATGTAATTAATGACAGTTTCTCAGAGTAAACCTACATTAAAAATCGACCCCCAACCCTCCATCCTCAAATATTGTTATGTATTTCATTTTGTCAGTTTGATTGGAGCCCTTCTTTTTTTTCAGGTGGCGTTTACCGCCTAGAGACATAAATCATCGGTTGGACAGCAAACAAAGACTCTCTCTCTCTCTCTCTCTCTCTCTCTCTCTCTCTCTCTCTCTCTCTCTCTCTCTCTCTCTCTCTCTCTCTCTCTCATGATTAATGGAACATAAAACACATTCATCATCACTAATGTCGTTTTCCTTAAGACGCAATTTGTGCTGACCCAGTAAGTAAAAAAAAAAAGAAGACAAAATGGAGATGGTGAGACCACATCATCAGCAAGACCTTCAAATACAGAAATACAAAAAGCCATTCATGCATGTGCATGATATGTAGGGGGTATCTGTTTCATTCATCCATTAAAGAGTTATTAGTCCTGGTAGACTATTGGTTGATCATCTCAACAATTTTCAGCATCCTTTGCGGAACTCATTACAACTGCACAGCGGAACGTGCAGGTGTGTGCTTGACATCTGGACATGCTTTGTTGCTTTGACAGGGTGGAGGGATGATCATTGCAGCCCAGATTGTAAAATGTAAAACAGTCACAGGATTCACAGCTCCACTCTGTCTTTGTGTGTGCATGTGCATACTGTGGCATAGTTTCTTCCTTTTCGCTCTTTCTATGCCTCTCACAGGGCAGTTATAACTAGGCTGTCAGGGGAAGGACTGCACTATCCATTAACCTCTGGCCTCATGCCCCCTGCTGCTGATGGAAGACATAACCTGCATTACAAGGGTCACTTCCAGCTGCTGACACTCACTCTCTTGCATGCACTGTGTCCAGTCTACCTCTCCGTGCTCTGGTCTGAACTCTCTAACAAAGAAGAACAGTGAGCCCACCTAGAGAGACAAAGATAGTTTCCAGCTCTCAAACAGCAGCTCAACCTATTCAATGTACAACCTATTAAAATGGATTCACAAAGTTTTGACATACTATTGAAACAGGAAGTCTAGGTGGGACATGTTGAAGGGTCGTCCAACAGATTTTCAGTTGAAGGTGGTATTCTAGAGAAGGTGTGATTGGCCAAAAATCTCTGTAGCGTAAAGATGAATCATCTTTTGTTCCATTGTCCAAGAAGGGAAAGAATACATTTTAATGTGTATTTCCACTGAATTAAACTAGCATTAAACTAATTTAAACTACGGGGCTGTTGAATGCTTGAATCTGATTGGATGATGAACGTTCTAAGTTGTGCAATTTCTTTTCAGGGAAATGCACAGCAAACGTAGTTCAACACAGGTCTTGACCGCAATACAGTTCCATATCACTTCGCCTAATGATCTCAGTTATTTCAAAAGGTCCTTGCAGCCTACAACAGCAAAATAACCCACAAAAACACTGACCAAGCAAATCAATATAATAAAAAAAATGAATTGAAACCACAAATTATGGTTTTTCAGCAAAATTACTTTTAATTGTACCAAAAGAAAATACTCTTATTCTCCCACTTTTTCTGCTCTCACACACACATACAGTACACACACACACACGCACAGAAATGTGTTGTCAGCGCTGCCCTGAAGATTTTATCAGTAAAATAATTTAGCAACTTAAAAGCTACATGACATTTCTCACTAGCGAGGTGACATTGGCGCTGTTCTTACAGTTTCGTACTAGTAGACACTGCTGCCGAACACTGTAAAAAGAGACGCACAGACTGAGATAATTATCTCTCTCTCTCTCTCTCTCTCTCTCTCTCTCTCTCTCTAGCTCTAAAACTACGTTTTGGAATTAGCAACTGAGGCTTGGGTTTAGATGCTTAAGAAATTAGTCCTCAAACCAGAAAAAAAACCTGACAAATGTCTTGAAAACATAATCTGAACAATGTTTTGAGTGTGGGTAAACATAGTATCAGCTGAATAATTGACTTGTTGAATTATTAAAAAAATAATGCACACCTGAGGTGGTAATGTGATCACAAAGCGAAGTGGAGTCAGTAATTTCTGACATAACAGATAGCCTCAAAGTTAACATAAGCCACAAAACTAATATGTATTATTTTCCTAAATATCATTAAAAATATGCTGTTTAGAAAAGCAAAAAACAAAACAAAACCCCTCAAAACTCAAAAAGTTTTGAGTCAGTTTAATTTTATTCAGCAATCATTCAGTTTATATTTGTAATGTATTTTGCAAATACAGTTCTTTAGACTTTCTAAACCTGAAGCGCGTCGGTCAGTGAAGGAGCACAAATTTCAAGTAAGTGTTTTTGAAATACTCTGTATTTGCTGTATTGCTTAGTGTATTAATGAAGGAAGATACATTTCACACTATGTGTAATTGCAATTTAACCACGTCATACTTTTCTTGAGCACCAAATCAGCATATTAGAATAATTTCTGAAAGATCATGTGACACTGAAGACTGGAATAATGATGCAGAAAATTCAGCTTTGCCATCACAAGAATGAACTATACTTTAACACATAGTTAAAAAACAAACAAAAAAACAATGATTATTTAAACTGTAATGATATTTTACAATAGTATTTTTCTATGACTGTATTTTTTAAAGACATAAACAATCTTATGACCCAACACTTTTCAATGGTAGTGTGGTAAATACTTCAGTTATCATCAAAACAAGAGTGCTTCTCATCTGAGACCCAGATATAGCTAAAAAAAACAGTTTTAGAAGAGTCCTCATCTACTATTCAGTTGGTTTTCCCTCCCTTTGAAGGCAGAAGTTAAGTCGTAACATTAAGAATTCAGCCCATGAAAAACTAATGCACCTTTTTTTCAGCCTGAGATAACAGCGCTCTGAGGTGGCAGCAGTGCGTTGGGGGTTCAGACCTGTACATAAAACACAGCTGGACCTGATGTTCTCAGTTCACATACCAGATGTGGGTTGAAATTAGGGGTATGGTGGGATCTTTATGCAAAGAAGGGGTTGTGCAAAGAGCGAGAAGAGGCAGACTCAACCTCCAGCCTCAGCAGGTGGATGGCCCCTGGGAGATCTCACCGTTTGAGTAAGAGGCGTTAACTTGCTTTGATTTTGTTGGAAATAATGAGCGGGAGATAAAAAGATGGGATGGAGCAAACAGATGAAAAGATTCTAAAGTGAGTGAGGTGACAAAGTGCAAAACAGTGTGACGAGAATAATTCACTCCCATACCAGATGGGATCGTCTGAGGCACAGGGTGAAAAAAAACTTCTAACTTGACTGTAATCCAAACTAAGACCTAGATGTCCCATGATACTCCATTAATATTCCTTTATGCTTCAATGATAAATCAAAGAAAGAAAGAAAGAAAAAACAGGCATTTGATGAAAGCAATAACTGTCTGTAGAGAAACTTGATGCATTATAGGGCCTGCATATTTCAACATACTTTGACTTCAGTGTTATGAAACATAGAAACCAAATAACGTTTTTAGTTTCCAAATGATAAAACCACCTGATAGAGATGGTTGTTCAGATGTGTCCATTAGAGTATGGTTCACTAACTGCTTGTTAAATGTACAGAGAGTAACAGTTCATTTTGGATCAAATATTGCCAAAAAAGTACTTATGTTTCACTGACGGAATCAGTTTTGAATTGATTCACTGAGTGAACTGATAACTCAAAAGCGATTAGAGGCTGCTTCATGAATCTTTTTGACTGATTCAATAAAAATAATTGATTCATAGGAGTAATTTGTTACATAAACTAGACATCA
Organism: Pseudorasbora parva; assembly: GCF_024679245.1. Lineage (NCBI taxonomy): Eukaryota > Metazoa > Chordata > Actinopteri > Cypriniformes > Gobionidae > Pseudorasbora > Pseudorasbora parva. The sequence goes on along the minus strand of NC_090183.1, from coordinate 30,908,558 downwards.
TGGCTCTAGTGTTCCAGCAGGAAACTCGATTAGTAATTTGAGAGGAAACCACATTTGGATGCACAAAAACTTATCTGGATTTTCAATTGTTGCAAATGTTTTATTTATTAAAAATCACAATTTAAAATTGAATCTGAAGAAACTAAAAAAAGATTCTTACATGGCAGATGTTGTTTTTGAAGTGTTCAACTTGGATCTATCTGTAATAATTGAGTGCAATGTGTATCCTTCCAGTGTGTCTGACTTTCCAACAGACAGAGAAATAAAGACTTTGTGACTAAGTGATCATCTGTGATAGAAACAGAGAAAGGTTGTTGGCTATGTGTGGGGGACAGACTGTTTATGTAAGCCTAAATGTGTGTGTGCGTGTGGTTCGCCAGTTCCACTCAACTGGGGTTGTGATTCAGGCCTGGAGGGAGGCGCTGGCTGACAAGACTTACAGACCACTGCATCACGTCTTACATAAAACACTTAAGGCAGGGACAATAAATACCAGATATCATAAAATGTCTCTGAATCCATATTTCCACAATCCAGAATGGGAAAAAAAGAAAAGAGGCAGAGCAAAGATTGATGGGTTTAGCATTTATTCAAAAAGAGAAATTAATAAGGGAGAAAAAGTGTGGGAAGGAAATCGAGATGAAGTGAAAGAGAGAATAACAAAACGTTAAAGAGAGGTGAGAGAAAAATATCACAGGAGGGATGCAGAGTTGTTTGTAGGAAAAATGAAAGGATAACCTTGAAAATTTTAAAAAAAAGAGTGACTGGTTGAGTTATTTTTGTCCTGCAGCAGTCAACTTCAGCGAAACCTGGTATTCCAATACAAAAAGAAAAAGAAAGAAAGAAAGAAACAACATATTGTGATTTTGTGCTCACACTCAAAATGTGCATGGATAAAGCCACATCTCAGTAAATTTAGTTCTTTCTTGCTGCTTATTGCGCTTAAACAATCAAATACACAATAATAGCAAAATATAAACACTTAAAGGGGTACTTCAGCGCTGCGAAGATGAATCTGTATTTAAACTGGGTCATTAATGTAGTAGAAATGTGAAATTATTTTTGAATTTGGTGCTTTCTAGACTGAGAAAAGACAGAAAATGTATTTTTGTCTCATGGGGATGAAAGACTACAATTCCCAGAATGCTTCGCTGCCCTGTGAGGCCACTCCCAAAGCCACCGCTACTGGATTACAGTGACTTAGTTCAGAAAGTACAATTAAATACTGTGTATTTAATTTTACTGTGTATGTACTGTGTGTTCAATATAACGATCGAGTTGCCGCGTGAGTCTCACAGGAGACTCAGATTAGGAGTCAGATTACATTTAACGTCATAAATGAGTTGATGAGCTCTCGTGATGAGAGCTGAGGTAATCGCGACCACATTCGCGGCATACATTCACAACGCGTTTTCAGTTCATGCCTTTGGAAGCTTAACTTTCATAGAAATTAATTTGAGAAGTTAAAACACTTACATTGCTTAGCATCCGTTTAAATTAATGCCTGTAGCTGAGCTGTGCTGTAAGTGTGATCTCCATTCCCCATGCACGAGTTGAAAACATGCGGAAATGGCTCCCTCTGCTGGCTGTAGTCTTTAGCCTCTGGGCAAACATTCCTCTCGTGACGCAAATATCGTCAATTTGCGTCACGCGAGGAATTTTTCCAGAAATAAAATGCATAAATCTCTGGTCTCAGGGGGATATAAGAGGGGGGAGCACGATCATTTAAATATACTCCAGGATTTCTACTGATACAAAGCCATATGCTAATCGCTGAAGTAAGCCTTTAAGAAAGAAAATGCATGGTTACTTACAGTATTGTGAATTGATGTGTTAGGTCAGTGAAGATTGACATTTTATTGTTTAATGTAAATGTTTTAGTATTATTGTTTTTTATTATTTTCATAATTATTTGAATAAAGTATTTTGGAAAGTCAAACTGTGTCTGCACGTGTATTAAGGAGAGACATGGGATGAGCTATATTTGGTACAGGAATGTGCATACATGTAGCACGTTTCCACTGATGCAAACAGTAGTATATATTTTCCGCTGATCTGATCGTGATATATATCAACTGATGTAAGTATACGCTCTATTTTAAACATAGGACGCTTGTTTCTCTACCTTCCAATGAAATCTCGTCCTCTGTTAGTACTATACAACCTACAAATTGAGTGTACTGCCCAGAAGACGGCAGAGACGAGGAGAAGACGGGATAAGATCAGGAGAAGATAACGAAGATGAGAAGAGAAGAAGACAGCAGATAGAGGGATAGGGACAGAGAGAGGATGGAGAAGGGAGAGGGTAGAGGAATTAAGAAATTAAAGCTGGCATGAAACAATAACTTTTCAATGTCTCTACTTTGTCTGACATATAAAAATAATAAGTAAGATCTCGACACAATAACTGGTATCTGGTCCTGTGATTAAACCATAACAGGGACTTAATTTCATTTCATGTCAGACCAACAGCCAGCCTAATTTAAGAGTTGCCAAATTATGAGATATTAAAAATATCTATACAGCAGTTTTACCCCATGGAATCGATGTTAAAATTGTGGCCAGTGAAAATGCTGAGTGACTAGTAGTTTCGAAAAACCACAAGTCACAGTGGCTGGTGAGCAAAAAGGTTATCAAGCCCTAGTTGTATATATACTTTTCTGGTAACTTTATCATTTTAGAGCTTGACAGCCCCTCAATCCCTGTATGTTTTTGCTGAACGGAAAAGCACTGAAAGTCTCCTGCTATGTACAGGTTGAAAGGTAAAATTCAAAGCCGAAAAGAATGAAAGCGACAGATGCTATCCAGACATCTTGAAAGGCTAGTGCAAAACAAAGAATTACAAAAAGAACCTTTGAGACTCATGTGAAGCTAGGTAAAAGAAAGTGTATGTGGACAAAGAATGAGCAAACAACTGAAAACTAAGGAAATAACTCAAGGTTTGAGAAAGAGCGGGACAGCTGAAGATCAGAGGGTGCAGGTGTCCTTGCCTGAGGGTGTAACTGTGCACTCCGCTGTGAGGGTACGTTAAGAGGAGAGCTGAACAGGTGCACGGTCCCATGTATCACTGGCACACACTGGCACAGGCCAAAGACACAACATACTGCCCCAGTGAGGCATGACCAACAGGGAATATTGAGAGAGAAAGAGAGACAACAAAGCAAAGCAAGGTAGTAGGGAACTGAGGCAAAAAGATAACAGAGATACATTGGAGCAGTAGCAGAAGAATCTCTCTCTTTATACTTTGGGACAAGGATAAACTTCCCTTTCTTTGTCCTTTTCTCCTTCCCGATGATTTCAAACGCACACTCGTGGATCATGCTTGGCTCCGGTAGACCTCTAATCCCTCTTCCTCCATCCCTCCCTCCCAAAGTCAGGGCAGAGGTGCAGGGCGACTGTGTTTGTGAATGTAATTAACCTTATCGGCACAGTGCAGCACTGACAAACACTGTATGTAAGGATAAAGGATCGCCAGCATTGTTCTCAAGAGTTCAGCATGAATGGCACCTCAGTGGACAAGTGTTTTTGAATTCAGACACACGTATGGGTGTTTCTTCAACTTACTCGCTTCTCGAGCCAAAAATGAATCACGTCATCATTTATTTACTCATGTTATTCAAAACATAAATTCCTCTAAAGAACATAAAAAGATTTTTGAGAAATGTCTTGAGAAGTGTCCATACAATATAAGCCAATTGGCTCCAATGCTGTTTGATTCCTAACATTCATCAACATTTCTTCTTAAAGGGGGGGTGAAATGCTGTTTCATGCATACTGAGCTTTTTACACTGTTAAAGACTTGGATTCCCATCCTAAACATAGACAAAGTTTCAAAAACTAATGTTGGACGTTTGATGGAGTATTTCTGTGTTAAAAATACTCCTTCCGGTTTCTCACAAGTTTCGGAGAGTTTTTTTTCGAGTATGGCTCGACTTGACCTTAATAGATCGGAAAGCCCCTTGTATGGGCCGTACGGGCTCTTCTCCCGGTAGGGTGCGCGCGCGTGACTAGAGTGAGAGAGGAAATGCCCGTCCATAAACACTCAGGTGCAGATCCAGTCGATCCAGGCGCCGCGCTCCACTTTATTCCTATGGATGACATCAAGCGACTTCAACGCTTCAGCACAGCATTCCGGGAAGGCAGCGCTACATTTGACCCAATTTGAACGCAGAAATGACAGGAAGCTTCACAACATCGATTCAGTTGCGTCGCAAAAGTGGATCTCCACCATTCACTGCTGTCAGGACTTCACCAAATCATACCAAAGAAGTGTGTTTTTGACGGAGCGTTCCCAGCGATAAAGGTTCGGTTCTGCTTTGGAAGCAGCCGGTGAGTAAAACTGCTTCAAATGTCTATGCTGTTGGCTCGTCTCGTGAGTAAACAACAGTAAACGACACGTCGCGTGCTTCGTCATTCAAATGCGCTAACGGACTCTATTGTTATTCTATGTACACTATTCTGACGTGCAAAACCGTTTTGCTTGCTACTGCTAAGGTTTAGTCGCATACAATAGTCCATAAACTAAATCATGTCCTCATAAACTGCGAGTAAAGACACACAAATGTTGACAGGCCACTAAATACAGTCCATACCACAGAGACGGACGTCCTGCTGTTGCTGTTTCTCCTGTTCAATTTATTTCAGCCTCCGAATGATTCTGGATCATTATCTGTATTAGCTGAGCTCGATAGCCATGGGTTTCTCCACGCTTGAGGACGTCACCGCTTTGCGCGCTTGTCATTCTTTAGCTCCGCCCACACGATACACCCCCAGGCGCTCGTTTTTTTCCGGAAAGACTCGGTACAGCCCATATTTCTTTTATAAATATAATAAAACTAAAGACTTTTCGGAGATATGAAGGATGCAATACACTCTATAGGAGTGTTTCACCCACCCCTTTAAGTGTAACGTAATGTAGAAAAAAAAAAAAAAAAAAAAAGATATATGTTAATCAAACCAAAGGGTGAAATAAGCATAAAGAATAACAATACAGTTAGTCCAAGGTTCAATACATACCTCAGTTTTTAACCACGGTTTTCGGTTTGGTTTGGGTTTTTTGCTATTCTATTCTTAAGCCACAGGAACAGCAAGAAGTTAAGGAGAAAAAAGACTTGGATTGCAATACTCGTTTTTATTTTACTTAAAATAATTGAAAAACCTTACTTAAACTTAGAACTTTACTGTTAAAAAAGACCCCTGTAGCCTACACATTCCTAGTGTATTGTATAATAAAGAATAAGAATACATAAAGATTTACACTGGCAGCTCAGAGCGGACCAGCAGCATTTAAGTGTGAAATTGAATGAATACATGTAAAAATAAAACACTACATAGACTTCACTATAAAATATTGATTCTTAGCTACTGTATTAGTTTTTCATTTGTCGTTGAATTAACATTAAAGGAATAGTTAACTCAAAAATGAAACCTCTGTCATCTAGAAATAAATACAGGTTTGGAACAATATTAGAGTGAGTAAATAATTGCATAATTTTAGAGGTCAACTGTCCCTTTAAGCACAGCGTGTTAACTAGGCTACACAGCTGTCAATTTAAGACCTGCTTGCATCTAATGACATGCTGATTTTACTTTCACTTAACCAACTGTGTTTACTTTCACTTAACCAACTGTGTTTACTTTCACATAACCAACTGTGTTTATGTAAACCTTGTATGTATTTGACAGTTTTAATACAGTATTACGACTACTACACGCTGGAAAAGCTCATGTTAAAATAGTGTATAAGCTCATGAATGAAATGTTTAACCAGCAAGGCTTTAAAACGGATGAAAATAATGAATTTTCGTGATTGTGAATAACTATAGTGTTCCGTGAGTATAACTCTATGTGTGATGTGAATGTATGTCGCATTGTTCAGTATATTGGGATGGAGTCAAATGATATAATGTATAGAATTTTTTTTAATTAAATGTAAAACCACAAAAAAAAAAAAAAAAAAACGCATTTCACAAGCGCGATTGAACCGTGAATGCCGTACCTAACGGTTCAATATTATATTGAGTATTGTGGCATCCCTATTGCATAAGATTAATTATTAAAATCTATTTTATATTTCTTACACAAATTAAACATATTATATATATATTTAGAAAATTTTATTTTATGTACTTTCATTTTTAAATATAACTAACACTTTACAATAAGGTCTCATTTGTAAACAGTTGATGTATCATCTAACAATGAACAATACAGTTGTTAAAGTATTTATTAACCTTTGTTAATGTTAGTAAATAAAAATACAGTAGTTCATTGTTATTAGTTCATGTTAGTTCACAGTGAATTGAATAATGTTAACAAATACAACTTTGATTTTAAAAAGTATTATTCGTTTTAGTTGTGTTAACTAATGTTAAAGGTGCTGTATGTAAGAATGACAGCTAGTGGTTGAAATGGGCACTGCAGTCCAAATTCAAAATATTGTTTGCCCCCTTTAAACTCGACGCTCGCGGTAAGCCAGTTTGAGGACACGCAACTGGAACGAGCGCATTTGAGAAAGGAAGGTGAGGAGACTTACACACTGACACTGTAAGCTGATGAGTTGATTTATCAGTGTTTCAATGTGCTTTTTTTCCTGATTTTTAGAAGAATGCTAAGGCTTTTTAGGTCAGGTAGAATCTGCAATCTCTTGCCCCGTTTGTTTGACAGGTTCAATGGCAGCAATACACAGTGTTTTCCACCAACTGGTAACCTGTGGTGTCGAAATACTATTGGGTAAACGGGCAAAGACAGACAACAAAAACAGACATTCCAAAACGGAACACACATTTGAAAGTAAAATAACTGTCTGTAGCTTTGTTTTAAAGAGAATTGAGTATGTGAACTTAATATGTTTGCAGATATTTAGAAAACATGTTATGATATTTTTAGTACTTTAGTACAGTCAAAAACTTAACACACAGCACCTTTAACTTCCCCCCCCCCAAACATGGAATGTTCCATTATTTGTGAGAAAACATTTCAAGGCCAAACACAGAATTTTCTGGGTTTCCGTTTTTTCACTTTCGGAAAACATTATTGCGCATCTTCTGATGCAGTACTAAATCTCTTGATCAAAACACATATGAGAAAGACGCAGTAAAACAAGCAATCGCATTTAATGCATATGCAAAATAACGTGATCATCATCATCATTAAACAGCATACGAATCAAAACTATCTAATGTTACTAAATGAAATGTGGACCCAGGACGAGCAAAAGGAATGTGCAAGCATAAGGAGTGTAGATGGACTCGATCTACTCCATCTGTGTTTAATCATCGCTCTGAATCTGATCAGGAAACTTTCACAAAAACTTGATTTTCTTCTTCTTTTTTTTATAAACTTAACCATATTCAAGTGTTGATAAAAAAGGAATGCATGAAGAAGATTTTTTTTTGTATTTTTTTATTATTTATTTTTTTAAAGAAGAATAAAGCTCTTTAGATCTTTATCTTTTATATATTGCATGCTCAGAGATTCATCAAACTAAATATTCTATGGGCTATTACATTTTTGTGAAAATTGTCAAAAACCCTGGCGGTGGCTGGCAACTTTTTCTAAAAACACTGGCACGGAATGAGTTAAGTAATGTAACCTTATTGTTGATAACATTTTACCAATTTAATGGTTAGTATTTAATATACATAACATTCAAGCTATGAAATTTGCATTTGCAAAACAAACTTACGAGTTGCATCACAGAATACTAAACAACACATCATTTGAGATGGCACTGGGTGAAAAATGACATTCAGGCAAAAAAGGAAAACATAAAAATATATTCCACAGGGACCTTAGCTGAAAAAGCAGCCTTACAGTATGCGTGTATATGCTTTGCAAAGTGCAAGCCGCAAATTGGATTGAAATGGAGGCCACAACCTCTTCCCATGGGAAACATCTGTCTATTTGAATATTTTGCGTGTGATCATCTGTTTGTTTGCAATCGTGTCTGTTAATGCCATTTCATTAGAGCGGGTGTCCGTGCGTGATTATGTGTCTGCCATCTTGAAGTTCCTCCAGTGTATTGGGAACCCAGGACTGCTGATGAAGTAATGGAAAACTCTGCCCTTTGGCTTATTGAAGGTCTTGCTTGGATTATATCCTAGTGTGCTTTATTCTCTTTCCTTAAACAAATACCTCACTTCGCTTGACGCTCACTCAATGCAAACCCTTTGGACTTGACAAACAGCTCAAACACATTTGTAGCAGAGACCAACTCTTTTCACACACAGGGGTCCAACTATCTGAAAATGCTTCTAATTTTGTATTCATGTATTCTACAAACACTTCTTTCATTATAAGAATCTTAAACAGTCTATTCTTCTTTTTGTACCATTAACCGTTCTTTGTTTGCATTCTTCACAAGCCTAAAAAGTTTGGTTTATTTCCAGGTTTAAATGAAAAACCCCACTGCACAACAAAACTTGCTACCAAGCAACTCAAAAATCAATTTTAAAATCATGAGTTATATATTGGTTTCAAGGAGAATCCTCCTTATGTAGAGTCGACTTGAGCTCAAGAACCGAAAGGAAGTCTCTGATCATTTGGAAAAGTGGAATGATCAAAGTGTGTCCAATTACCCAAGGAAATATGGTTTCTGTGGATATAGCAGTGAAATGTAAAATAAATAAACCTATATTCAGAAGGGTAAACAGTAGCAGGCAAATCCATTCTACATGCTGCCTCATAACAAAAAATGACCCGTTTTATATGAAAACGTGATGGCAGAAACTAGCTACACACGCAAACACATATACACACACAACATTTCACATTATCAAATGCCTGAGGGAAAGTTGTCTCTAAACCGTGCCAATGCCCTGATGGTTAATATATGCATCTGCATTCGAGGGATCATCTTATTTACATACATATTAAATGCGTATACATACAGTACCATGTTTGCATACATTGCACTTTCAGACGTGCATTTAACAGGACTAGTCATCTGTCTTGGGTCAGCTTGCCTATTTGAAAGACATTTACTAGCGGGCAGTGGTGACCTATGCAAATCCAGTAAAAATTCACCCTATCATTTTGAATAATAATAAAAAAAAAATAAAATAAAAAAAAACGTGCCAATGTCTGTCTATTTGTCTACCTATGGTGTGGCAAACTTGACAGAGCTTATTTAATGATTCCAGACTCTCCATATACACACGGCCAAGCAAAACCATTACACAAAACATATCCAGTAATAGCTTAGTTGATGGATACTGGAAACATGCAAAGCACAGGCCTACATCTATTCAGTTTAACATAATAACAACACATTCGCATGTTCGACAAGTCTCATATTTCTACTGCTGAGACATCCAGGCACAAAGAGAAAAAAAGACTCTTCTGGTAATGGAAATACTTTACTTTTAAGGGTGTTCACATTTGGGTTCATTATTTACTAGATCCAACATTATAACACACATATCTAAAATTCAAAAACCCTCAAACTGTTAACATATCGAATCCTCAAGCTTTTGTTTTTGCAAATTTGAATTTCTGTCCACAAAAAATGTTGGAGATTGTGCAAATATGAATTGAAATAAAGTGAAGCAGCAATTACTGAAGTTTGAGCCAAGCCAGACCTATTTTTTTATTCCAGAAAACTGCTAACTATAATTATATTTTACAGTTTTTAAATAATAATAATATAATTTAAATAATTATAAATGTTACTAAAGTTGAGGATTAACTGGAGCTGAATAAAAGCCATCACAAAGACACTAGCCAAATCAACACAATATCATACAATTGGAAACAGATAAAAGATTAAATGGTCCAAGTGTTTGGGATACTGTGGTTGGATCATCAGGAAGAGGAAGTAAGTAATGTAACACACGCATTTCCATAGGAAGCAAGGTTCTTCCAAAACGTTAGTCCTCTATCTGAGAGTACAGGCCCCGATATACTCACAGTAAAGTTCTTTTTGTTTTTCATTTAGGGGTAAAAATAAGTTCAAAATTGTGAGCGAAAAACATCCAGACACCACCCACGCTCCTGAGAGTGGCGTTTAGAGGAATATGTAAATATGTGCTGTGCGCTTTCCTCACAATAATAAAATAAAGACACAAAAATGACAATAGTGAGAAAATAGGAGTTAAGAAAGCATCTGATCATAGTGATGTGGATGTTTGCACGAGCTCTGAAATTCAGCACTCAAGTCTATTAAAGTCCCGTTTATTTATATAGCACTTTATACAATAGATTGCTTTAAACCAAGCAGCTATAAACATAATAAAGTTTTGCTTCTAATTAGAAATACCCTTTCCATTTTCTACTATAAAGCAGCTTTCTAGTGTTCATGTTTTCACTCACTGACGTCTGACTCAGAGGAAATGAACCAGAAACGTTTTCCACATCAAATAGGACAGTGCTAGAGCATACCTACCTATTATCGCTACAGACCAAAGGCAGTTTGAAGGTGTTTACCAGCCAGAGTAAACTATTCCGAAAGCTTTGGCTAACTGTTTTGAACTCCCAAAACAAACTCCAAGCTCGTTTTGGCCTGATTTAGTTAGATTTTTTTTTGCTTTCACTTAAAGTAAATCTGCTTTCCTACCACAGCATGGATGTCAATCAAACGCTCTGGGCTCAGAGATCATAATTTATCCGAGGCACTGTTAAACAAATGCTTAGTGCATGCAAAATCATCACAAGAAAACCCACACTTTGTACACATACACACACAGAACATGAAGAATAATCAAAATGCTTCAATTTTTCTGTCACTTTGTTCTTATATGAGAAATACATTAGACAGTATTTACATTGGGCTTCCCGCAGTCAACCAGTTACCACTCTCCAAAGTGTTGATGAATACCCCATTTATGTCTATTGCAAGAAAAGCACTCACTATCAAGCCTAGAACAAAGAATTCAGAAATGCATATGCAAGCAACATGCATTAATGTATAACCTAATCAAAGCTGCAATAGACTCACAAAAAGCGCTAATTAAATCGGCAAATGGTTAATGCTACATCTTTATGACTATCTTAAAATGCTAATTTAAAAAAATGCAGAAGCAAAGTTCCCTTTGAGCTCTAGACTATAGCGTTGCACTACACCTCCGGCTTCTTCTGGGAGAAGAAATACAAGCCAATTAAAACAGCCCCTGAATACTGGACAGCAGCAATTAAACAACTGTCCCAGAATGCCTCATTTTCTTTTTGCAACCCCCTCTTTCCTGCTCCTCATCACTCTCTTGATTTCTTCAACTTTCCATCTGTCATTTGACTCATTTATCTTCACCTTCCTCTTAATTGGGTTTATGTGAGTGCATGTTTTATCTCCCAGCAGCTTCAAGGGCGATTTAAGGGGCATTTGGCTCAGAAATCACAAACCCAACTAGTATGTGTGTGGATACAAACAGGGCTGTTTGTGCACATCCTAGAATCTCATTTGGTGCACAGAGCCAAAAATCAGCACAAACATACTCCCATTATGCGATAACAGATCAGAACTGATAGCACAACAGACCAGTGACCTTTACAACACAATCAGACTAAAATCAACCAAAGCCATTAAAACACCACATTAACTTCGCCATTTTCTTCCAAGTGGAATAGTAAAAATAATAATAAGCTTCATTCGGGAAATGTAAAGAACAAATTTCAGTGTAAATCATTTGTAAAATATGTAATCATCACATTGAATTTCGTTTTATGAATGAGCCCAATGAGCCCAATGAGTCCAATGTTTGAAAACAGGTTTCCAAAACCCTACCTTATCGACGCTCTTCAGATAGATAGAATGACAAATAGATTAACAAAGAGAAAGATAGATAGACAGATAAATAGAATTACTTGTTGATAGAACAATTGATAGAACACCCAGAAAGAATGACAACAGAAATAATGATAAGACAGAATGACAGAGCTGCAGTTCCACCACATCCCAAAGATGCTCTATTGGGTTGAGATCTGGTGACTGTGGGGGCCATTTTAGTACAGTGAACTCAATGTCATGTTCAAGAAACCAATTTGAAATGATTCAAACTTTGTGACATGGTGCATTATCCTGCTGGAAGTGGCCATCAGAGGATGGGTATATGGTGGTCAAAAAGGGATGGACATGGTCAGAAACAATGCTCAGGTAGGCCGTGGCATTTAAACGATGCACAGTTGTAACAAGGCATGATGGATCGCGGTTTCCATTCTGTTTATGCCAAATTCTGACTCAAATGGCAGCATTCCATTGAATAATTTAAATAAAAAATAATAGTTTAAACTGTTATTATTGCATCTTGTTAATGTACAACAATACTGAGGTTCAAATAGCATGCATCTGTCAAAATAAATGATAAATTACATGCAATTACTATTTATATTTATATGACAAACTGATACTTTTAGGGTGTAAATAGAATATATCACTATTTTCACTTAGTAAATAGAAAGTACAGCTATTTAGACTTAGTGTAAATATCATATATCGCTAAGAAAATATGTTATTATAAATATAAATTCTATAAATAGAATCTAGTTGCTATTAACACGGTGTAAATAGCATATGGCTGTTTGCACAGTGTAAATAGCAATTATCATTAAGAAAATAAGCTATTTTCACTGAGTGTAATATAATCTAGCTGCTCTTAACACTTGGTGTAAACAGTATCTATCGCTATTTGCACCTATTTGCAAATATTCTATTTACACAGTGCAAATAGCCGCTGCCTTAATTGATACACTGAGAACTAAAATGAACAAATAATGGACAGCTGGATTTTTAACACATTTGAAAAAAAATACTGCAACAAATGTATTGTTAATTTGTTAATTCAGGTTAGTTAATACATAAACTAATGTTAACAAACGACAGACGGACGGACGGACAGACGGACGGACGGACGGACAGATAGATAGATGAAAAAAACAGACACAACGACCAAATGACAATGACAGATAGATAAAAAGATTGATAAAATGACATTGAGCGACCAATAGATAACAATAAAGCAAATGTTAAAATGACAGATCAGCAAGTTATAACAGAACATATAGAACAAACTATAAAATGACAGAATCAATGATAAAATGTCAGACAAATGACAGATAGATAGACAGATAGTGTTAACAGACACAAAGCTAGTGTAACTGTAACTGTGTGCTATGAAAGAGAAACATGAACTATTCCTTAGCAAGAAAAGAACAATGGAAGCTGAAATTTGACTGCATTATATTATACAGGCCAATTTTTTGTGTTGGTGGAGTATTAGGCACCCCTGCCAGTAGGTTTTTACCGTGTTTAAAGGAGCCTAATGCCTAAAGGAACAGAATACACCTGGAGCACAGATTAGGTTAATGGCTAAGAAACTTATCATCTCATGACAAAGAGGCAGATAAGCTCCTGCTCTCACGCTATGAGCATGCAAAATAAATTAAAGCCAGTCCTACTAATAGACCGCCTGCTTAGAGCTGATGACACTGCTACTTCAGTAATCTGAGAATAGCAACCTACATAATATAACCCACAAACCAGCCAGCTTCAGTTGTCACCTTAAAGAGATAAAAGAAAGGGAAGCTTGTTCGCTTTGTAAAAATAAAATAAAAAAGACCTGCACACTACAATGGTGTGAAACAAAGCAAGCTGCACTTCTCCAGCGGAGCATCATTGAAGCTAAACACACTCTAAAAAGGTCCTGATCGGTTACACTACTTAATCATGCTGCTCCGTAAATGATGCATAACTAATTCAGAAATGGCATCAGAACCTTCATCACGCTCTGCACAGGACAAACGGGCAGCCAGAAAAGCGATTTTCCACTTCAGATCTCTCAATATAATATCATGCATAGTAACTTTGACCCTAACTATTATATAGTAAGGGCATTTAGGGTATACTGTCAGGTGTTCTTTTTTCTTTTTTAGCTGGCAAGATGGCATATTCAAATCAAAGCATAAATCTAAAAAATGTATACCGAATAGTAAATTGCTCGTCGTTGATTGAAATGAAGCCAATTAAAGGTTTCTCTGCTCAGATACACAAAGCATTCAAATATAGTGTACTTGTAATAGTTTTTTTTTTTGTAATTGTAATAGTTTTTAAAACAATACTGCATTTTATTAATATTGTTATTATTATTAGCCTACATATTGTTCTGGGCACTAGTACAAGAACAAACACTATTTATCTATAGTGCATATTATTTTGTATCAACACTGAAAATACATGAATAATTGAAAGGTCATAAAGGTTTTATTTTTGCTTGTTTGATGAATGACTGAAAATTGTCCTGAATCCTAAAGCTAAATTGTACAAGTTTAAATGTATTCCCAGCCCCAGATCCCTAATGCACTTGCCATTCTTTTAATTATTTAATCTTTGTTTTAATTGAGAGTTTAACCTTCATTCTCTCTCATACTGAATGCCTGAAGTAAGCCTTGGTGAAGTTTAGTACAGTGTGTCAAATTGTAAGTTAGTTCAGTAAACTACTTGACATGTCTTAGTGTGTAAGTTGTGTGCATGTCTGATTGAGAGCTTGCAGGATCAGCAATATTCAAAAATACCCTCTTAATGAAATATATTGATGTGCACAGTCTTCTGGAGTGATCAATGCTAATAATTGATCCAATTACTATGACGTGCAGGATTTAGTGACACAAAGTAAATATCTGTGCAACACAGTGTCCTGTGAGAGTACAGTAATACAAACTGATTCCATTGACATTAGGCTCAGTCAATTCTTCCTCTGCCTCTCTTAAAAATAAAACAAAAAAACACTGTTTTGTTATGGAAGTAAACTTAAGCAATTTATTACTATCAACTCATAATTTGGAATAGTGAGAACTTATGTTATGTTTGTTAGTACAAGTAGAAGGCTATTGTACATGCTCAGTTTGATCACAGAGACTCAGTTCTGGAAAAACATTTGATGCAGAACAATTCCACCTTGCAGCTAATTTTAACTTGCTTCGATGAATATATTTTCATATTTTTTTATGAAAATGTTGTATGAAATAAACATTTTGTAAAACTACAATTACCTGTGAGGTGGACAATTGAGTGCTTGGAAGAATTGTACCCATAATCCCTTCCACCTGAATGGTTTCATTTTGTGTGTTTGGTCAAAGCATGGGGAATTATGGGGATGTGTGCATTAACTGTCCCCCCAAACACAAACCCCTATCATTGCCTTATAAAATTAAGGTTGCACCACTGTAGACACATGGACTATTTTGACAATGTCTCCTTTCTGGACCTTGAAAGTGGTAATTGCATTGCTGTCTATAGAGGGATCAGAATTTGTGTTCTGAAGAAGAACGAAGGTCTTATGGATTTGGAACGACATGAGGGCGAGATATATTTGGGTGAACTAACCCTTTAAGCTAAGAAATCTCAAATTATTTGTAGTTGGTTGCTTTATTATTATTATTTATTATGATTTATTTACAACTCAACTTTACAGTGCATCACTACAGTTCAACCGATGAACTAATAGAGGGACTTCCAGGATAATACATCAAACCCTCTCCTATTCATCCTTCTTTACAATAAAGTAAAAGGTATATGTTGCTTAAAACGTGATACCAACAGCTTATCAAAGGCAACTGAATTTATGGCTGCATATCACAATTGAACAAGCTATTGTTCTGCTCTATTCTCTATATACTGTAAGTAATGTATCGTCGCCGCTGTCTGCGAGCCATTTAGCTTTGCAACAGGCATCCCGCGGGACAGCGCAAAGCGGAGGCTGTAATAAGTTCCATTGTCTTACGTTCAGTTCAGCTTAAATAATTAATGGCCTGCACAGGAAGATGGACATCGCCACCTCCTCGTGCCTGTCTGGAGGGAGGGAGTATGGGATGGGTTAGATGTGTCTAAGAGGATTACCTCTAATGAGATGGATATCACTAAAGAGATAGAGCTTGATTAATATTGGGCCAGAATGGGAAATGTTTTTGAGATCCCTGAAAGACAAGTAAGAGGAAAACAATATATGCAAACGCACATCCGCAAATCTCTTAACCCCAATTTCTGATTGGCAGGTGTTTAAGATAATGAGCTAAAACAACAAAAATGAGCCTCACAAATGCCACGGCTTTACTATAACTCAGTGGAGACCATATTGAAATGAAATGGACATATTAAAGCCGACAGGACGTTTCGTCTTGATAGGCCACTGCAAGTTTATGGCACAGTCCAGCTTTTTGTAAAGGTTAATAGAGACTTTCCATGCATTCACTGCACAATTATGTATGTATGTGGCAGAGTTACCAGGGGGTACGCTGTAGGCTGTTGAACTGTAGAGTTTATAAAAGCAAGGAAGAAAGAGTGGAGGGATGAAGAGGTTGTTGGAGGCCAGAAGGGATGTGGAGTGAGAATGGAGAGATGTGTGCCAGGTGAGCTACACAGAGAGGTTTTAAAGGGCTCACACTACACATCTAAACACTGATGTCAGCATAAACTGGGCTCAGAGCCCTGTTGGTGGTCAGTAAGTATACAAAGCCTCTAAAGATTTACCAGCACACTAATAAAAAGCCATCCTTTTACGGTTTCGTTTCTTAAGATTACATGCGCAGCTGTTTCAACAAAGGGTTAAAACGTATTTCGCTCAAAATCGTACACGTTTTCCTGTGCTACACTACTGTTAGAAAAGTTTGTAGTTGTAAGATTTTTTCAGATTTGTTGGAAAGTCTCCAATCTTCAGTGTCACATGATCCCTCAGAAATCATTTGACTCAATATGCTGATTTATTGGTCAGGAGAAATTCTTTAAATGTATAAAAACAAGTGCTTACTATATTTGTGAAAACCGTGATGCATGTTTTTCAGGATTTGACTAATAGAACGCTTGAAAGAGAAGCATTTATTTGACATAGAATTATTTTGTAGCATCATACAAGTCTTTCCTGTAAGTTTGGAGGAAATTAATTTATGTGTATCCTTGTGGCAAAGATACTTTCTTTCAAAATAATAAATATATTACTGAATTTGAAAGGGAGAATTGATTATGAAAGAATGGTATAGTAGTCCATGTAATGGTCAATTCTGTGCAGACTACTCTTTTATATATAAAAAAAGGTAAATGGACTGCATTTATATAGCGCTTTCAACAGACCCATGGCCACCAAAGCGCTTTAAATATTGCCTCCTATTCACCTATTCATTGATTCATACACCGACAGCAGTGTCATCCATGCAAGGCGCCATCCAGCTCGTAGGGAGCAACTGGGGTTAGGTGTCTTGCTCATGGACACCTCGACACTTGGTCATGTGTAACTAGGAATTGAAACACCAACCTTCCGGTTTGTAGCCAACCTACATGAACCATTTAGCCACTGCCACCCCCAGTATACACCGATCAGGCTTAGCATTATGATCACTGACAGGTTAAGTGAATAACACAGATTACCTGATTACCAAGTGAACATTTTGTCCACATAGTTGATGTGTTACAAGCTGGAAAAATGGGCGAGAGAGTTTGACAATGGCCCAATTGTAATGGCTAGTCGTCTAGCCATCAGGTCAAAGCAACTTCCTTGTGGGTTGTTACCGGTATGCAGGGGTCAGTATCTATCTAAAGCGGTCCAAGGAAGGAACAGTGGTGAAGCAGAGACAAGGTTATGGTCAAGGCTCATAGATTCACATGTGGACTGAAGGCTGGCTTTAATTGCTCAAGAAGTTAATGCTGGTTCTGATAAAAAGGTGTCAGAATACACAGCGCATTACAATTTGTTGCGTATGAGGCTGCATATCCGCAGACCAGTCAGGGTGCCAATGCTGACCCCTGTTCACTGCCAAAAGTCCCAACAGTGGGCAAGTGAGAACTGGACAACGGAGCGATGGAAGAATGACACATTCTTTTACATCACGTGGATGACCGTGTGCATCGCTTACCAGGGGGAGCGCATGGCACCAGGATGCACTATGGGAAAAAGGCATGCCGGCGGAGGCAGTGTGATGCTTTGGGCAATGTTAAAGAACATTATTAATCAATTATTTATTTAATTCTAATCGGATGACATCCGGAAAGGAGCACTGGAGACAGAATGGAATGAAACGACAAATGAGAATACCGTTTCTGCTCAACAAGAACCAAAACGAGAAACGTTGTGATTCAAAATTAAACTTTAATATAAGAGAATAATTTAGGATTCTGAGAAATGTTTGTGCTCCATGTTATTGAACATAGAATAAATGATGGGCATTCAGAATCCACGGAGCATTTTTCAGGATTCCTAAGGGCACACTCCATTCAACTAAAGACAGTAGACAGATGAAGTTTAATCACACCACTAGGAAAACAGCTGTTCTGGTAATACAACAAAACGAATTGTGCTTATAATCAATAGTGTCCTTGAATATGATACAATATGAATGTGTTACACTGAATCCAGAAAAGTGAAAGAGGGGTATAAATCATGTTAGCAGAAATAAGAGGATTGATTGAACAGCCCCTGTGAGATTAAATGAAGGTTATTGAGTATATGAGGGATTGTGTATGTTTGCATGATACATGTCATCAGTGGGTGAGGCATAATCCACAGGGAAAAGCTTCATTTGAAACGAAATCTACAGCAAATGTGGGGCTGAATTCAAGAATATAAATCTCAAAGGCTTTATGATTAATACAATTAAATTGATAATTTTGAAATAGTAAGATTGCATCTAATATGTGTGCAACAGTTCCATCTGTGTATCTTCAGAAGTATCCAACCAACCTGTTCCACACACAGAATCCCAGGTTTCCTTATTTCGAATAATAGACTCCTTTCCTATCCATTAGCAAAGATAAAACATACAGAGCAGACACCTTGGAAGATCCAGGAGCTTCAAAACACAAAAAGGCATAACATCCTGCTGGGAGTTTGATGGAAGCAAAAGACAGAGCAAAAGTATGACAGAAGCGTAACGTATTCTGCACGTACCTAACAGGCCTGAGGCTTACCTTCATCTAATGGGTGAGTTCAGAGACTTTGAGAACAACAATCACCTGTCATCTATGAAGATGTGAGTCTTTTTTTTTCTTTCTGCGGCACATCCTCATAAAGAGCGGGTACAGATAGATGGATGAATGGATGACAGTGACAGGAAATGTAACAGTTTAGTTAAGTGTTGGATTTTTTCCCCCTGAAGAGCTTTGGGAGGGCTGGGAATGTGGAGTGAAAAAGAAGGCAACTGCCAGACAAAGGGGGAATGACAGAGTTTCTTTAACACTGTTATTTTCTTCAGCAGGGAGACTATAATTGCCAATTAAAATAACAAACCGCAGAGCAAATCTTGCTGTGACAATGTGCTCACTGAACTAAGTAGGAGCCACGTAAGGAACAACTCACTTATGGCACCTATCTCCTTCATGCAGCGGCGTATAACAATTTCCCACAGGTCACTGCAAAGACTAGATAGTGGACTAACTTAAATATATTTTACTACTATGGTTACGGTGTTTAAATCAGAAATGGGAACATATTGCCTTTGATTAATTGAAAACTTTAATAATAGACAACCAGTTAATAGCACTACTGTCTCTTTTTGATAGTTATATCTTCTTTCAGAATTATTGTAATTAACTATTAGAATGACACCACTTCCTGTTGCCCGAATTCTTTCAATGGCAGCAGGTTCTTATGAGACCTCTCCTGCTCTGACTATAGTGACTGAACCATGGGATTCAGTTTTCACCTATATAGTGAAAGGCAATGGGGTCTAAAACAATAATGAACCCTAGTGACTATGTATGGTTTGGGACATTACTAGCGTTTGTTTGTTACAAGGCCATACCAAACTTTTGTGCCTATTTTCATGGAGAGAAAAATGTATGGTAACTATACAGGTTTTAGTATAGGATTCTATTTTTGCTTAAAATTCTAAAACTATTATTTCTTCAAAAGTGTTAACTGAGTCAAAAATGTTTCTCACAGAGTTAAAACCATAAAACGTGCTTTTGGGATTCTGACAGAAAGAACATGTTGCTGGATCTTGTCTTAAAATTAAAAACGGTGTCATCCTGGAATGGCCAATTCGGCAAACAACAGGAGGGTGAATAAAATTAATTTTCAATTAATCAATCAAACAATCAATTAATATTATTAGTACGCATATTTAAGTATTATTACTATATTTTATTTCATTCAAACTAGATGCCATTTGGAAAGGAAGCAGCAGAACACTTACTGAAAGCAAAATATACATTTCTGTTCTATTCTTTGGTTCAAACATTATATAATAATAGAATAATTCCGATTACAGAGAATTTCTGAGGTTGTAAACAACCAAATGATCGTCAAAACCGCAAAATATCTATTTTTACTTAGAGAACTGAGGGGCCTTTTTTGTCGTCCCTCTTCTTTGTGGTATTTCTCCATTTAATGTGAATACAGTCAAAACTTTAATTAAGCATACATTTAGATTTAGTTACTTTTTTTACATGACAGCAAAATCTGCTTCTATTTTAATAATAAAGGAGAAAACCATTCTTCCTGAGAGTCTCCTCTCTTCCAGTTTTAACTAAAACCCTAATCATTCCCCATGCCAGCGGCTTAACACGCTCTCTCCCACACTTCCCCCATCCCAGATCTCTACCATTCAACCCCGCCTCATCATGCCCCATTTCTACCAAAGAGAGAAAGAAAGAGAGACCTTCACACCATCCCACAGAGGACTGAGGAAAGGCTCTGGTACTGCATGCCGTTTGATCTTTATCCGTGGTGCTGCAGATCTATTTTGGGATGCGCCTAAGCTAAAGTGATGATTTCCTGTACTTAAAATGCTTCAGCAAAGAGAAGAAATATGGAGAGAAAATATATATAGACAGACAGAGAGAGGGAGGGAGAGAGAGATGGGGGAGGGAAAGAAAGAAAGAAAGAAAGAAAGAAAGAAAGAAAGAAAGAAAGAAAGAAAGAAAGAAAGAAAGAAAGAAAGAAAGAAAGAAAGAAAGAAAGAAAGAAAGAAAGAAAGAAAGAAAGAAAGAAAGAAAGAAATGTTTTTCAATGTTCATGGCTGAAAATGTAAAGTATGTTATTTCAATGTTTCAGGAAACTTATTTTCTGAGCTGCATAATAGTTATAGCTGGCATGATACCCATTCAATTCATCCAATTATCTGGAGCTTCTCACATAAGCCATTTTTTGAGAAGGGTCTGGCTACAGACTTGAACTTGCATGCTCAGACGGGCACTCTCAGTCACCTGTCCATCCTCTGCAAGTCACCAGGAATCGGCACCTGCATTCTCCGCTGCATGCGACGTAATTTGCACTCGACAAATAAATTGTATGCTGTGTCCCAATTCGTAAATTCAGTGGTATTCAAATTACAATTAGTGTATCCCAAATCATAGTATACTGAAATGAGTATTTCAAAGATATTCAAATGGTCTATTTTTTACAT
Organism: Pseudorasbora parva; assembly: GCF_024679245.1. NCBI lineage: Eukaryota > Metazoa > Chordata > Actinopteri > Cypriniformes > Gobionidae > Pseudorasbora > Pseudorasbora parva. The sequence goes on along the minus strand of NC_090183.1, from coordinate 30,887,237 downwards.
TCAGAACCTGAAGTGCAGATCAGTGTAGACTGTAACGGCTTATATTGGCCACAACACAGAGACAGAGTGACACACGTCATAATCTGAAAGCCACGCCCACTGGGGGAGAAAACAAACCCACGGCCTCCATTAACTTTCTATTGCGTGAGGCTGCCTTGTCATTTCTGACTTATAACAACAACAAAAAACTAACAATGTCTAAAACCTGACATGTGACAAGGTGTACAGAAAACAAGCTAAAAAGCTCAGAACCAAAAACCCAGAAGTTTTTATACGCTGCTGACCCCAAAAAAAACAAGCGTTTAAACACCTAAAAGTGCAAACGTGATAGAGACAGAGCGTGACATGCTTTATTACACTGAGAACTACGCCCACTGGAGGGAAAAGTAATCAGCGACAGGAAATATAAAATATATAAAACTGACATTTGTATATTTGACAAAATGTTTACTGCACAAGTAGGCATACTGAGGCATATTAAGTGTCAGGATCCCAAATTTGACCTATTCTTCCTGCTGAAGCTTCATGTTATTGCCTGTCGTGAAAGCAATCTTTTTTGGGGGGCCGACAGCTTATAAAAAGTTTTTTATCTTGTTTGCTGCACACCTCGTCACATATCAGCTTTTAGACTTTGTTCTGTTTTTTGTAATAAGTCCGAAATGACAATACAAAGTCAATGGAGAGCGTTGGATTGTAGCAAAACGGGGGATGTAAAACGATATCCTACAGTGGTTTCACCATATAAGCAATATAATACACCAAATATAAACTATCTGTCAAATAGTTTATGTAATAAAGATAGTAACGGAGTGGTACTATGGTAACGTCGCTGGCCAGATACAATATAGCATCTGAACAAAAAGAGCAGCGGTTTGTACTAAAAACAATATAACTTTTAATTACATATCAGCGATTAAGAGTCTAAACATAAGCCCTATTCAACAATAATTGTTTCTCATGTGGACACTTGTTAAAAATAATTTGCAAGCCACCTCAGTGATAAAACTTGTGCATTCGGATGGCGATTTATTTACGGTGGAGGAGCGAGTTTTGTAATCCTGCGCACCTGGGAACGTCGCTCACGTGGTCAGTCTAATGATCGTCTGCTGTAAAAATGTCATATGCTTGGAATAATAAGAATTAAATCATATTTAATTGAATAATAGTTTAATAGTAAAATTATTTAATTATTTAAATATCCTGTTTAAAAATAGATAGAAAGATGTCATTTTAAAATGTGGAATGGAAATTAATTAACATATTACAAATGTAACATATATAAGGTTAATTACTGCCATAATAACAGCTCATTTCACATGTTTTCTTCTTTTTCTTGTAAATACTTTCCAGCATTTCAGTTATAAAAATGTAGGCTAGATCTTTAAAATGCATCCATATTACAGGGAAACACAACAATACGGTGCTCCACAGGGGTCAAAAAGTTAATTTTGAAGAGATCTCTTCTTGAAAACTAAGCGCTGTGGATTCGGACAGCAATTAAATCACCACACGACCTTGGTGTTTGTCTAAAAACACTTGGTAATTGAAGCCGGGGATTTTTACACGGGTGGTGGGAGAAAAACAATGACATTCTGGATTCGGACAGCAATAAAAAAAAAATAATAAAAAAAAAAATCACAGACTAGCCCCTATAAATGATGAAAATACCTTACGTCCCCACCAAAAACAATTACCGTCCGAATAGGGTGATAGTATATAATTATATATTAAAAAAATATTGTACATAAAGCAATGATTCTTGAACTCCACTGGAAGTAATTCAGAATCTGTCATGATCTACGAGTAGCTTCGCAGGCAGCGGAAGAATGCAGGAGGAGATCGCAAGTGACGTCACTTGAAAAGGAAGAGCAGGTGGCTGAGAGTGCAAATGCAAGTCGAACCTATTGCATATTTCTGCTCTGTTGGAGTGTCCAGTCCAGACTGTAAATAAATATGGACGACGCGTCTTCACTACCTTCCACCTTTCCTTCTGAAAATCACTCAGAGAAGCTGTCAATCATGTTTTTATAGCATTAAATAAATAACTAAAATCAAACTCATTTAAAAAATGAAAGCTTGAAATGAAATCATCATGATTAAAAACTGCCTAAAATGACAAAAGCCATCTTAAGAAAAAAATTATTTGAAGTGTAATTTGATTGTTAATTTGTCTCGCATCCATTAGAAAAAACGGAGAGGCAGGGTTATGAGCTATACTGGGACCATCCAGCTGGGGAGCGAGTGAGACGTTTTGGCTTCAGTTTTCAACATTAGTGTGGCACGCTTGTTCCAGGCCAATCTTTCACACTGCGTGCAAAAAAACAGTGTGCATTTATTTATTCACAATGCCTGTGTAAGCAGCATGGTACTGGGAAACTGCGAGTTTGGTACTGAGACAATTTTCATTGCACACATGCTGTATTCACACTGTAAATGTATTCATCTATCAATCTTTGCATTTTATAAAACAACAGAACAATGCAGTTTTTTTTAAACATCCATATTATATATATATATATATATATATATATATATATATATATATATATATATATACACACACACACACACACACACACACACACACACACGTCACATTTTATTAAACTAACAATTGACATTCACAATTCACATACCTATTCGAAAAGGGTAGAGTGGGGGGAAAATGTCCCCATACTCCCCCCCCCCCCCCCCCCCAAAAAAAAAAAAAAAAAACAGATTTCACATAAAGTGATATAATTTTTAACAGTAAGAAAAAAAGTGTTTTAAAGCTTGTTGTTTTGCAGATCATCACAGTTATAAGACCAAGGCCTGTAGCTAGGGACTACTTAATTATATTTCCAGAATGACATCATTTTTTTACTCTCTAAACAGTCTGTAAAACGCCTCCCCCACCCCCAGGGGCATTGCTTCCCACCATCATAATTACTGTAGTTACCATGTTCTGAACATCATTTTTTTTCTATCAAATGTAATCTAATGGTTGAATAAAAACATTAGCATCAGCTAGCTAGTTAGCCAGCCAGTTAGCATCAGCTAATAATATATATGGCGGTGTGTGTGTATATTATATATATACATACAATATACACACATACACTTTAAATGTTGGTTTTCAGCATGGTGGATTATTATTCATATTCATATTTATTATTTTGGCTTGTCCTTTTCATTTTAAGCTAAAACATGCTTGTACCCAATGGGGTAATTACATTTTTTGTAAAAAAAAATCTAATAACAATAGATATTTTTCATACTTGGTTTAAAATTTATGTCATTATCACTGAAAACTAGGATACATATTTTAGACACATTTAACTTCTGTTTCACAGAAAAGTAAGGGGGGGAGGGGTGTAAAAACTAAAAGCTCATGCTATACATATTGCACACATATAAATTAATCAATTCACATTTACTTTGACAGCACAAAAGTTCTCTTAAATTTTCCACAGACCCCAGTTTGAAAACTCCTGACACATAATGGACTGAATTACTTACTCCTATTTAAAAAAATACGTCTGTCAGCAGTATCAGGCACACAAAGTGCACTTTTCATTTTATAAATTGTCTGGATTCAGTCAGATTCATGAATTTAAGCAGTTTAGAGTTACGGTTAGAGGTTTGGCTTCCGTTATTATCATCTGGATGTAAATGTGTTCCTTCCTGAGGCAAAACTCATTTCACATAACTGTTAAAAACTGTTATAAAATGCGCTTATTAAAAGCACTGTTTGTATGTGCAGTGTAACACAGGTCTAAAAGGAACAATGATTATTGAGAAAGAGAGCAGTTTACATTTCAAAAAAGCAAGATATTGTGTCAATGTCATTGAATCTCTTTCCAGCAAATGCATGCACTCAGCAAGCCTCTGAATAAAAAGAGCTCAATGTCTATGTCAAATCGACAAGTAAACAAAACGAATGTAGCCTTAAAAGCATTAATGAGCATGTTATGGAGGGGGAAAAATTGAACACAAGAGTGAAATGGTCACTTTGGTAAAAAGACAAACAGAAACAATAAATGATTACAGGACGAAAATGTCCCTGGGCCGTTAAATCAAAGAGAAAGTGAAGGGGAGAGAAAAATACAAAGAGGCCTGTGGAAGGAGACACATGGGTTGCGTAATGTGTTGTGACAGTAATCAGCGGCTCCTGATCCAAGAGCTCTGCTTGAAAAGAAGAAAGCAGGTAAAAACAAAAAGCGAGTATGCAGTCGCTCCCACGTGGCTACATTTTTGCTACTGCAGTCCTTCTCTTTTATGGCATACTTAGAGATAGATCAGTATGTCCTCTCAGACGCGGATGGGAAAATAAAGATAAATAGTGTTTGTGGGCCTATATACCCCATCTATAAATCACTATAAGAAACAAACATTAAGACTAGTCAGCCCAGCATGCACTAATGGAGAAGCAACAAATGTTATTTCTATTCAATTCTCCTTTTTAGACAATCCTTGATACCTCAATATCCATACGCACATTGCACACTGCAGATTGATGTCTAAATAAATGTAGCCCTTGAAATTCTATGGCAACAAGTACTGATGATCCAAACAAGCGAGTCTGCCAGGCCATGCTTTGGGTTGGCGTGTCTGACGAAGGCCACACTGCTTTGAGCAGGGAGTTTCCCCTCAACAAGAGGTATGACCAATGCAGCGTTCCCTTAAAGACCAACAAGAGGCCAAAGGAAGGCCATGGTGGGGACAGAACTAAGCATAGCCCAAAATGATGTGGTCCATACTGGCCGCAAGTGTGTCCAAGAGCACTGCAAACATTCCTGAATCACCATGGCAGCAACCATTATCAACAATCAGTGCAAAACACTTGGAGCAAGGCAAATCTAGAAGTATCATCTTTGAGTAGCCAATATTAACTCCTTTTTAGCAAATTGGTTCAAAAATAATACAAGAATACAAGTGGCTGATATCTTTGATGATGTTATAGAATCTGCCCAAATAGAGGAGAGACATTATTTTTTTCCAAAAGTTCGATTTGGTTTAAGGTTGAATTCAATTGACAGTACAGACTTACATTGTAACAACAAGTTTGAATCCATTTCAAACCAATACTGTTATTTTGACCTGGTTTGCCATCATAGCATAAGAGACTTTTAACTAAACCCAAACTTTTGAAAAACAGTGTATTAGTACAGGTAGATAAGGTAAAAATGTGTACCTTTAACCCTTAAATGCATGATTTTTCAGCAATCATTTTTGGGTCTTTAGCGACCCGTATCCATATCTAACACGGAAGGATCTTTACCTGTTGTAAAAATATTACAGTAACAATAACAGAAGAATAAAAGAAAGCATATTTTGCAAACTTTTGCAAATTGGAAGGATTCAGTTTGAGTTCCTCATCAGAGCTCATTTCATAGTAAATTCAGCATCTGGCTTATATTCGTGATCTTAAACTTATTCTAAAAATTATAATTTCCTACATCTCCAAAATCAAGATTTTAAATCGCTGACAGCTTCTTCCCTGGATCCAACATTAAGTGACAGTGACACTAGTATTTAATTGTAATGGTTCTGCAATAAATCACTGAGCCATTTAAAGTTAAGTTTTGCTGATGATACTTCCTGTTCTTTTGTTTTCTGCCTGCGGTAACTATGAGTGAAACATCACTTCATCATTGTTTATCAGACATTGTATCCTTGTGAAATAAAGGTAATTTGCAATTATTCAGTCATCAAATTTTAAATTATTGTTGCGCAGAAAAATATATTTATAATTACACTGTTACACACCTCGTGTCTTTGGCGACCCTATACTTTTTTTTACAAAAGGAAAACAGGCACTCTTTCATAATTTTATATTCTATATTTATTAGTAAATTATATTGATTAAGGGTTCAGAGAACCATTTTAATGGCAAGCTAAAGGTACAGCTTTTGCCAAAAAACAACAGAAAAATTTCTGTAAATAAGAAATGCAAATTGCAATGAGCATGAAATGTGAATGACTGACAAATACCATTCCCTATACATAAAAATTCAGAGTTTAGAGCTTCATCTTGGGCCAAATGTGTTAAAAAAGGCAACTGTGGTCAAAGATACCCATAAAATGTTTTTGTAAAATGAATAAGGAAAAAAGAAAATGAAAATGATTTCAGCACTGGTGGAACAATAATCAGGAAGGTGACTGCTGTGAACTTTTGTTCCTTTCTGAGCTTGATGGTGTAAACGGACCTACAGGGTCCAGAGAGAAAAATTGATCTCAGACTAATGCCTTGGCTGTACAACAGCAGGCATATTCTAGGGGAATATTAGTAGTTTCCAGTGAGCAAATAAATTGGTGATTTAATAGTAGTGTTCCTCTTTCAGCACCTTCATTTAGATGAGGACCACAAAAAGATTTATTCTACGTCCAAGAATGAATGAAGTTGAGGAATGGGAAAGGAGTGGAACATTTATTCAAGCCATGGATTTAAGGATTCAAGCAGAGGACCAGGCAGGGGAATGGAGTCATACTACGGACAAGGGATTGGACGCAAAACCATTAAAGAACTACAGCATTTCGAGTTAAAGCTGAAAAGAAGTGAAAAGAAGATCGTATAAAATCCAGAATTACAACATTTAAAAATACACTAATTCACAAGTTCACAAGTCTCTTATGCTCAACAAGGCTGCATATTTTTTTTAATAAAAAAATATAGTAAACTATTTAAATATTACGGACCCTAAACATTTGAACGCTAGTGTACATGAATAATTCCAGTTACATCATGTAAAAAAAATAATAATCAGGGTCCATTTTGATTTCTTTCCAGTAGTTGTTGAGATATATCTTTGAGTCCAATGCAATTTGTATCAAGAACTGAGGTTTTATAGTAAACACTTTCAATTCTCAAGCTCAGAGTTATAAACTTGTGAGGAACAGACACATCAATTAATATAATAAAAATAACATATATCAAACAATTCAATTTTCATTAAAAGCTAAATGTGTAATTTCTACACCGCTAGCGGCATCAGAAAAAGTGCAGTCCATCTGCTGACATCCATTAAATACAATAAATCCACACAAAAAACACTCTGACGTTCACCTGAAAAGACAATACTACTGAGAATAGAACAAATTAGCCTGGAGGAAAAGCTGGCAAAAACAAATAAATATCTAGGCCTATAGATGAGGAGTTGTATAGACAAGAGACAGTTCCCATACCATGTGAAGGGAGACTGAGGGCACCGTCAATAATGCCTGACCTTTAAACTGCCCTCTGTCATGATGGGACGTGTATAAATGTGACTGCAGTCAGTGATCATCCTGATTCTTTGATTGTTCTCAAGTAAAAAGCTTCTGGCATGTGAAGATTCTCAAGCAAGGCTGCATATATGTATAAAATATATCAAACAGCGTTCTGCCTCCTCAGTCTAATCTGCAAAGCATATGAGACAACCATGACAAGTAAGAACTAGGTTGCCCTCAGGCAAACATCACTGTTGCAGAGAAACCCCAACTAACTTTCAATGACAGTGTAGGTCAGAGTCAGGGATGTGTTCTCTAGTATTTGACGTTGAAAAGATCCCACCAACAGTGAATGATTCTTCGGCTATTAAATTCTCTGTTGTCAGTAAAAGATGGGGTTTGCTCAACCTAAGCGGCCTTGGAAAACAATGTTGTGTAAAAGTCTGATGTGGGTTGCCCTGAATTAGCTCGGGTGTTGTTTGAGCAAATCAAATACTCTATGTTTTCGTAAGCTTGGAGAAGAAAGGTCTTGCCTATAAGTCAGACTTTTTTGCTGTGTTCCAGTCTAAACATTTTGAAGGTTGTGTAGCTTAGGACAGATGGGAAGACTTTAAACAAACTTGCTACTTGTAAAAGAGCAGCAAATTGAAGATGGAGCCAAGGTAAAAGAGCACCACCTGTGTCAACATGGCTCTGTGGGTCATATTTACTGATGCATCATTAATTTCCTTGGAGTGCCGTCTCCTTCAGAGACGCTGCAAATTTCCAGGGAAGATGAAAGAGGACAGAAGGTTAAGGATGGAGAGTAACTATTTAACTTGAGGGCAGCATGGAAAAACTATGAGCTTGTTTAAAGTACTTTTGATGTGTCTGCAAGGACAGGCTGCAAGCTTCCCTCCAATTCCTGTGATGTTCGTTTTTAGTCCTGCTGTCACAAAAGAAACAGTTCACATCGATCCACAATTTTTTTTTATATACATATATACACACACACACGCACGCGCACGCGCACACACATTATATACTCTATTCTCTATAATATATACACACACACACACACACACACACACACACACACACACACACACACACACACACACACACACACACACACACACACACACACACACACACACACACACACACACACACACACACACACACACACACACACACACACACACACACACACACACACACACACACACACACACACACACACACCTAAAGGATTATTAGGAACACCAGTTCAATTTCTCATTAATGCAATTATCTAATCAGCCAATCACGTGACAGTTTCTTCAATGTATTTAGGGGTGTGGTCCTGGTCAAGACAATCTCCTGAAGGCCAAACTGAATTTACGAATGAGAAAGAAAGGTGATTTGAGCATTTTTGAGCGTGGCATGGTTGTTGGTGCCAGACGGGCCGGTCTGAGTATTTCACAATCTGCTCAGTTACTGAGATTTTCACACACAACCATTTCTAGGGTTTACAAAGAATATTATTTCAGTACAGTTCAGTACACTGTACTTAGTACAGTGGGTCTACAATAATTTTATGAAGCGACAAGGATAGTTTTTGTGTGCAAAAAAACAGAAATAACGACTTATGTTAGATGGCCGATTTCGAGTTTGGCGGTTTGACACGCGATCTGAATCATGAAACGATACGCTAATAGAAACGTTCCGAGGCTTCTGGAAGCTGTTTTGAAATTGGCCATCACTAAAAAAAATAGTTATTTTTGCACAAAAACTATTCTCGTCGCTTCATAAAACGATAGTGTAGTGTAGTAAGATGGACTTTGTAACGACGTCTTTAGTGCCTTTACGGGTCTTGAGAGAGGAAATGGCATTGGTGACAATGGAGGCCTATCTGAGCCATCGGATTTCAACAAAAATATCTTCATTTGTGTTGCGAAGATGAACGGAGGTCTTATAGGTGTCAAACAACACAGGAGAAAGTAATTAATTACATTATTTTTATTTATTTTGGGGGGGGGGGTGAACTAACTCTTTAATGCGAACCGTTTCTTTTATAAATTATAAATAGCATTAAAAAAAATGTATAAAAGGTCAACTGCACTAAACCTACAATACTTTCTGCCCTGTATTATCCTAGTTCTGTTCTGGTTAATATTTTCCCTGTACAGACTTTCATTCTAACTGTATTTGATAAATTCATATTGCCCATCACATGCTGGGAACAATTAACTGAATTGAGAATTGCTATTAGTGTGTCTTAATGCATGCATGCTCTGTTTATTGTCTGGGAATTGTTTAATGCTTTTTCCAAATGCTTCTAATCAGCAAGAAAAGTAAAGATCAAAATTGACAGCAAATACTTCTGCATTGTTACAAATATTTCTATGTCATATAACTTGAACCGTTTCCACAAAAGCAAACAACACAACTGTTTTCAATACTGATATAATAAGAAATGTGTAGCAGATGGACTGATCAGACATACAATTATCCGTTATATTCAATGAGTAATCTCATCAAGTGAGGCTACTTTTACATTCTTTCCCCAGGTCGTGTTTTTCAATCCGTGGGTTGAAGTGACCCTCAGGAATGTGATTGGGATAGTTTTGGACCATTATTGGGCAATTGGGCTGGTTTTGTTACACAAAATTGGCAACCTGGCAGAACATGTCCCTGTTAACCATGGCAACAGCAACAAAACAAAAAAGATAAGGCGCTTTATGACCCGAAGGAGTGAAGAGTCCGCTCTCAGCGGCATTCAAAACTTATTCAAACAGACTGTTTTGATTTTTGTTTGTGTTATTACTGTTTTGTATATTTTATTTTGTATTGAATTCAATTTTATGCATGCCTTATGATAGAACTATATTAGATAATGTAACCTTATTGGTATCATGCTTCTATCCTTGTTTAACCCTCTACCCATCAGTGTATATCACCTCCTTATTACGTACATTATGTGCTTGTTATATTAATCAGAGTATAAAGGTATAAAACAATGCCAGCCCACTCTGCTCATGCAAATGAGTCAGCTTCCAAACAAAGGAACCTTTCCCGCCTGAAATGTCACCCTTTACATCGGTCACATCAAACTCGAGTGGTATGACCCCTGCGGGAGTTAAAAAGGCATTATCTCTTTGACCTTGGCTATTTTATCTTTGGCTATAATCTTTCTGGGAGTTTACAGATGTTTAATACCGAGTGTTCACTGGACAAACAGGTTAGTTGCTTGTAATATTAATTGTGCTACATAAAGTTAATTCTATTAACTGATCCAAATATTTCTAATTAATTACAACTTGTTATAATTAATTATTTATATTTCCCTTTTGAGCTAACTTGCTATAAATGTTTCCTGAGCAGTAATTCAGCATATTAGAATGATTTCTGAAGGATCATGTGACACTAGAGGAAAGGCTGCTGAAAATTCAGCTTTTCCTTCACAGGAATAACAAACATTTCATAAATATATCGAAACAGAAAACATTTGTTTTAAACTGTAATAATATTTTACAAAATTATTGTGTAAATGTATTTTTTTTTATTTAAATACACTAGGTTGAACTAATGCAAATATAGTTTTGCTTTTCATGCTTTGCAGCTGACATACCATAACACCACAGACATTTTATTTACTATTTATTTCTAATGCCGTGCGGTTAGCCGCTGTATATTTCTAGCACACACTTCCACACAACAAATGAATTACAAGTGAGAGAAAAAGAAAGCTATTTTTTCCCCCCGTAATTTCACAATCAATTTGAAACACTTTATGATGGAACAGTTTTATAAAAAATGTAAAAGGCAAAGCTAGCCTCTTGACCTTTAGAGATACCATGTTCTTCCTGGCTGGATGAAGATCGCTTCTGCACAAAATATATCTAACCAATTTCTCTGAATCAAATCTATTTCACCACAGCGAACCATTATACGCACCTACATCTAAATGTATAGTGCTGCTGAATTTTATCTGCTGAATTGTATATTGAAAACTGCCTTTATTTGATTCATGTGTGAATGTAAAAATAAATAAATAAAACACTACATTGACATACTTCTAAATATATGTATGACAGTCCGAACACATGCAAAAGCATATCACATCAAACCGCAGCCCGTTGCTTTATAACAGAGGCTCTATTCTCCAAATCCCAACTGACAGTTGGCATACTGGGTATTCACTTCTCTCACACATACACAAACATGCAAAAGCACTTCACCCGCTATACCCTGACTTTGAGTCTTAAAATGCCAACACAATAAGAGCATTCAACACAAGGAATGTTGAAGCAGTAAAAGCTGGAGAGGTCAGGAACACTTTCGAATTTCAACCAAGATAAACCTCTGAAACTCCCTCTGTAAATATCCTTCACTCTCACCAGAAACATCTGTGGCATTTTCGAGAATGGCCAAGATTAACCATCAGCCTCCGGCTCATTGCAACACTCTTATGGGGACACGCTAAAAAGAACAATTCTTAAAAGAGCCTAGAGTGTCCAGTGTATTGGTCCTGTATCCTATATATATATATATATATATATATATATATATATATATATATATATATATATATATATATATATATATATATATATATATATATATTTTTTTTTTTTTTTTTTTTTTTTTTTTGCAACAAATGTTGCCATCCAGGCGTGCATCTGAGTTTAAATCCAAGCCAGTCAGCAGCACATCTAATGCTATAATGGAAACGTGCATTCCACTCCACCACTCCACTCAAGTGGCTTGAAGGTATGTGCTGATGCTAAGGACTGGTGTGTTTGTAAAACTGTAATTTTAAGGTTTCCTTTTTTCTTTTTCTATTTATGGAGCTGATTACCTGAAAGTGTAAATCCCACTAAACTGATCACTCTGGAATGACAAATTAAAATTATCCTGAGAAGTGAGGAATAATATACTGTACCAGAATGAGCTTTAATGGCCAATTAATATAATATATAATACTCAAATAGAATGATTAGAAATTAATTTTTAGAATAGAATTTAAACAAAAGTAAAAAGTACATTATTTTAAGAAAAAGCTTAAAGCCGCACTTGGCTACTTTTGCTCTCGGGGTCCCCCTACAGTTTGGAAAAAATAATGTCCTCAGCTACTGTCGTAAGATCTGTCATCCTACAACAGGAGATGCCATCGCGCGTGCATTTGTTGACATGACAACCCTGATAGCCCTGAACTAGTGATGCGTGGGTTGTCTCATAACCCGCGGACCCCGCATGTCTATTTAATGGTCGCGGGTGCGCGGCGGGTTGTAAAAATATATACAGTGGTGCGGTGCGGTCCAAATAACTTCATAAAAGCGGGTCCCGCGGGTCGGTGCAGCACTAACAGTTCCCCTGAACACTGCCGGAGGAGTTCGAGTTCTTCTGGTGGCGCGTGGGAAATGTCTTCATCCCAGGTAACGTTACAGTCAGTGGCATGTTTCAGCATGTCATATGAATATCATTTCATGGGTTTTATTTTTTTCAAACGCCAAATAATCACGATACTCACGTTTACAAGCCAGCCTCATTATAGTAGTCTATTGGTTACCGTTTTACAGAATCTATATGATACTTCAGTTAAATTTTTGTTGGTAGGTAATCACCATAACAAGCAGGACAGCATCGGTCGGGCACGCCTCCTTCTGCTCACGCCGACGAGCAAACGCTGGTCCAGTGTTGATCCTCGTCCTGCCTTTAATCACATCACTTTTTCATTTCCTCTTATTGCTTTCCTCCAACAAAACCTTTTCTTTCTTATTTGTGTCTGTGCTGCTTCGGACATGACTATTATCCGACGAACAAAGTTGGGCTCGCACGTCCGAATTTAAGGAAGTGTGGGTGTTGGTGGAAGTGACGTATATGCCGTAAAGCAGTCAAATTTTGTAGTTCATTTTGTTCTCGGGTTACTACCCAAAACCCGAAGTTTAAAAGTACAATTAAAAACGATACAGACCCCATCCGGCTATGGCAGACGTGTCATTCAACCTATTGTAAGTCGATTTATCATCACAAGAGTCTTAAAAAATATATTATGAAGGTTGAAAAGTTACCTAGTGCTGCTTTAAAGTATACATATACATAGAAGTATACACTGTACAATTTTTTTTTTTTTTTTTTTAAATAAGTTACCTGGTTGCCTTAACATTTTGAGTTGATTGAAATAAAAAAAAATTGAGCATTTTTGAAAATCAACATTTATCAAATATTATTAAAAGACTTTGTAAACATATTGGGCAATTGTGTGCGTTTTATTAGTGATGATGCAGTGAAACATGCCAAATTGTGCTATTTTCAAGATTTATCTTTTTTTGTATGTTGAAGTGAATATTTTTTATGAGTTTAAATTAATTTTCTTCATTGTATCAATTCAAATTTGTAATTTTAATAAACTAAATTTTAAGGCAACCAGGTCACTAAGTTAAACCAACAATATATTTTTTTTACAGTGTAGGATGGATCAAATTGATCAAAAGTGACTAAAGACATTTACAATGTCATCAATTTAACATAATAATTCTTATTAATCAAATAATACTGAAAAAAACTATTGTATTAAATTAACAGAAACTGTTTAACATTGATAACATTAATAATAAGAATAAAATGTTTCTTAAACACCAAATCTGCACCATTAGAATGAACACACAAACAGGTTAACAATAAGACTAGAGATTCATTTTAGCTGAGGTCATACTATGCCTGTATAAAAAACAAAGACCCACAAAGATCCACCCTTGTTTATAAAAGGCAGTACACCATCTATTTTACCCTGGTGCATTTTATATCCTTGTGTATATGTTGGTTAATTAACACTGCAACAAATTTATCGTGGGCCTTTCGGTCGCATTTAAAATGCATAGATGAAGGGGACATAAAATAAGGACATAAAAGGCATGAGTCTTTATGGGTGCTCATAAATAGCTGGAGAAAGTGTAATATTGAGAAGCAGCTTTAGCCATTTTGTGCTTTTCTCTAAATTTCAGAAAACCACAATCAAATCCTGAACCACAGCATAGAAATAAGGATAGAAACAGATTTATGGCGCAATGTTCTCCCAAGTGAAGGCAGTGTTTATCATCATCCCCGGGCTTCATGGAAAACAAGCAAGACACAACAGCGGGATAAAATGACACACAAAGACTGGGCTTTCGTCCTCTTGGCATGGCACGGAGTGGGATAGTGGAGATGGATTTTTAGAGAGATAGGACTGAGAGAGTCTGCTCCAGCCCTCGTTGTCATGCTTAAAGCGAAATCCGTCAGACGTCTGTTCACAAATGCACACGGGACAAAGCACTCTAATGCCAAACAGCTGCAAGAACAGAGATGCCTACCTGCATTGCAAATGATGTGTAAAATTAAACATGTCATGTAAATGTAAAATGATTACATGCCTGTTTCAGGTTTTGGTAATGCCAAAATGAAAGCTAGTGGGATTTCAGTATGTTGCTTGGAAATATAACTCATTTAAAACTTCTTAATGTGGATCCAATGTAATGATGACTTCACTACATAATCTGCAGACACCAGATCTACTTCTTAACATGGACAGGAAGTGCCAAGTGTAGATAAAACTGTACTCTGAAGGTGCGGTCACATTATAGTGAAATTTCATGGTCAAAAATGTCAATTGTTGCATGATGTATGAACAGCACATCTCACACAAAGAAGTCACTTAACACAAAGCAGCTTTCTATTGAAATATGTATTGAAATATCTTGCCTGTTTCACCCAACAACAAAATGAATAGCAATTTTTTTATTACCTGTCATCATCACTACAGATACCACTACAAGACATCAATTCACAGTTCATCTAATCTCTAGAAAATGACATTCAAAACACTGGATCTTTCTGGCTGAGACAATGAAATTCTACTATACATAGGCAAATAAGCGTAAAATCCATGTTAATATCCTATTTCCTAGCATTACCACTGCTGTCAGTGTTTTGGCGTTAACAGCTTCTCGCTGTGTAGGAATATAAAACCTTCTGCAGTGAGGAGGAAGGAAGAAAAAAAAAAACACATACAACAGGAGCCTGAGGTATTATCTTCAGGGGGAAAAAATCCTGTTTTTCAAAACTGGCTCTCAGTTTTTATGTGCTTTGGCCAAGCTCACCTGGGTTGTGCAGGGCCACTTGGTTCAGAAATTATGCTATAAAAATCACAACGTCTTAATTGGAGCTTAAAAAGGTTAGGTTTTTGAAATCGCTCCACCACATTTTGCAGCTAATGTGGAACCGAGCGCAACAAAGAAGTATCAGAGCCAACAAGTGTTCTGCCAGAGCCTTGGCCGAGTCTGAACCTCCCTGTCACATGGGAGCATGAAGCACGACACAAGGGCAAATCAAGCAGAGTAGCATAAATGAAGCTTGTAACAACTTCAAATCAAGTTGAGATCATTATTATTTTTATTATGCCATCTACACTGGATACAGTATACAGATGCCTGTTCAATTTCTGTCGTTGTTCTGACAGCAGGGAAAATGGAAAAGTAAATAAACATTTGTTTTAAAGCAAATGGTTTAAACAGCTTGTTTGGATCTCTGCACATATCTTAAAACAAGTGGATGGTTTATTTTTAACTCTTTCCCTGCTAGCGTTTTCTCCCCACAAATTGAATGGCTTGCAGAATATTTTGTTGAATGAAAATCTCAATATGCAATGTATCAAAAGAAAGAACAGTAAATAAAGAACATCAACACCCCCAAAGCTTGCACAGTCCTATAGCCCGTCCTGGGTTAACATTTAGTAATATTAGGCAGTTTTTATTTACTTGCTGCTTAATGCTGATGATCATGTTATATTATATATACATATTCATTTTTTGCATATTCACCAAATGTGTTTTGATCAGGAGATTCAGTACTCTTTCAGAAGATGTGTCATAGCGCTCCCTATCGTATAACAGTAAAAACATGGAAAAACAGAAAACTTCAATTAATGGTGTGTAAAGATTTAAAGCTGTTGTCCGTAACTTTTTTTGTGTTCAAGATTTACAAAAAATATATAATGAGAATGTACATGAATCCATTTTCCAAACAGTCTATTTGTCTTACCATGAATCATTATGGTAGACTTATAATATGTGTTTATATTGGGACTATTTCAGACCAGACTGGTAGGTACCGCTGCGGAGGAGCACAGTCCCTGTGTGATCCGCCATAGACATAAACAGAGAGAAGTAGCTCCGGCTGCAATGTTCTTCCGCAAGACACGTGCAGTTCTGTTTATTAACCACTAGTGCAAAAAGTTACGGACTGCAGCTTTGATTGCATCCTGGATCAATTCAAATTATTATATGTTTATTCAAAGCATTTGACTGCAGATTGTTTTGTACACAGGGTAGTGCAATGGAGAGTTTGCATAGAAACTTTTTTGAAAGGTTAAAAGAAAACTTTTATAACATTATAAAGTAACTTCAAGGAACATTAAAATAAAGAAAAATCCATGCCATGACCCATTTAATCATAGTGGGTGTTTTTTAGTAGGGTGATTAGTACCATACCATACCATAGATAAACAACGGCATACCATAGAATTGCACGGGTTTGCTTGATATATTGCACAATAAGGCTGTCAACCGTTTAATCTGTTGTAAAAATTAATTCCAAGGCCCCATGGCATGAATTTTTTATTTTATGAGGTTTTTCAACATTAATACGAGTTCCCCTAGCCTGAATATTGTCCCCAAGTGGCTAGAAATTTTGCTCTGACATTTCTCTGCCTTTGAGAAAATTACAGCCCGGACAAGCTGATCTTTAATTCTCCTGTTAGGACGTCATACCAGGAAAGGTTACCTCCCCTTCCTCTGCTTTTGCCTCCCCAGAGAATTAGTAGAGAATGGATTCAGTTTATCAGTTGCTGTCAGCAGCACAGGCTTTACTATATGGATTCAACAGCACCGCCACAAACAGTGAGTAACAGTGTTCATTAATGCCTGATCTGGGATCTTGGATTTCTGATGTGTAACTAATCGTTCAAGTTCAAACTGACTTTAAAAAAAAAATCTTTTAATACTGTCAGTCCCGTCGCTGGCCGTCTTGTAGCATCAGTGAATCAAGCCAGTGGCTAAAGTGATAAACTTCATGTCGTTTCTGTTAGTAGCATGAAACAAATCTGTTATTTAAATTATGATGTCTCTTAACACACCTCTACAGAAGCGCTATGACAAAGATGAAGCACGCCATCGTTTTCTGGGCCTGGGGTCTATAAAAGCTTTTTTTCAGCTCTGAAACTTACAGGATAATCTTATATTACCATGACCTTTTATATATCAAAAGCTCAAGGGAATATTGATTTCTCAATTAATCGACCCTTTAAATTTAAATTGACTTTAAAAGTAACAAACACCATCTCTATTTTTTAAAACAGCATAAAAATTCATGAAAAAATTTAGCTACACATATACTTTGACGCTTATTGCACTCATAGTTTTCATACTTGTTTCATGATGCTTAAATCTGGCATTATCTATACTTTTTGCATAAAATCTCACTATACCTGACATGTGTCACACCTGTTCCTGTGACAGCACTAAAATCTGTAAACAGCAACAACAAAAAACAAAAAAAACAGATACGAAATTGGCCAACATTAACTAGGGAAGCACCAATCTGATACTCAGTATCGTTATCGGCTCCGATCCGCCATTATTTGCCAGATCGGGTATCGGTCAAACAGGACCGATTCAAATACGATACTGAGCGCATAATATTCTGTGTTATTGTTAACACAGTACCCTACAAAAGGCACAAAAACATTATAAAGCATCATTAACAATGTGTGCACTATATTATAAGTGTTCTGAAGCCATTCCATAGTTTAATGTGAGGTACAGATGAATACTTAAGTCATTAAATTCAAGTTCACGTCAATGCATGCTTCCCTCCGCTGCAGCTCAGTCACTCTCCATTCAGCTTTCAAACTGTGTCATGTTCGGTTACGACAGTCAACACTATAAAACTCTCTCTGAGATTATTCATTGTTTCTGTTATTATGCTTGATCTGTATATAACACTCTATGGTTTCTCAAAAAATAACTATCTTGCTGCAGTTTATTGCTGTAAATCATGTTACTTTTTACTTTCTATTTCTATATATTCACTTGTTTTTCATGAATATTTTTTTGTGTAACATTTTACCAGATTTACCTTATTCACTTATGTGGTTTCCTTTATTTTTCCCCCACTAAATGTTTAGATTTTATACAATTATTGTGATTTTGTAACTTGCTGCAGAATTATCCACGAATCTAATTTATTCACCATCTATAGTAGTAGGCAATTTTTTTTCATAGATTGTTTTTCTTTATAATGAAGTTTGTATTTAGTTAAATGTGTTTAACTCACAAAAGAGTGATTTTCAATTCGACACACTGCGGTTTAGAAATTCTACATAGAATTTTTAAAACAAAACTGCATTGTAATCGGATCAGTTTAGTATCGGTATCGACCAATACTCGAATCAGATTGGTTCTCAAAAATTGGCATCGGTGCATCCCTCACATTAATAATAAAATGTTACTTTTGACAGCCATAGAGCCCATCCCTGGTGCAATGCTGGAGTTATTTAAAAGGTAGAAAAACATTTTTTTTTTCCTCAGTATGCTTAATGGATGACCGTCACACAGCTCAGTTCCTCATTAAGCCTAGCCACAAAAACAGCCCTGGTGCCTGACCTGCACGTCTGGAAAATTGATCGCAGAAAGAGTTGCTTCCAGAGGCGCTTCGGAAACCATCATCCCCACTTAGCAGCTTTTTGACTCATCTATTAACACATCACCATATGCTTGATCAGAGTTTAACACCAAAAGTGGCTTTTCCTCATCAAACATACGACAGCACAAGGCCTTTGAGAAATTAGAGTCAAGTAATCAGGCATCAGTGATCAAAGGAGATGGATCTAAAGTCAATAACAAGGATAACGCTGAATGTGAAGGTCGCAGGGTTTGACTGACACGTTCACAGTGCTGGTGGGCAGCTAAGTTGATATTTGCCTCATTGTATCCATGGAACGTGTCATTTTATTGATAGTGGGATAAAGACAAAGAGCGAAACCAGCTGTGAAATGCACCCTCTCTGCACAGAAAGTTTGCCTGCCCAGCATTTGACAGCTAATTGTATGTATGAGACATGACATAGTGCCGTTATTAAGCCAAATTTTGTAACACTTGAGCAAATTTGCTCAAACACAAAATGATAATTATGCCTCTGCTGAGAATGACAGTGGAAGAAGGGACAAAAAAATAAATAAAGATGGTTGCTGACCTTATAAAACTATGCTAATACACAAAGAAACATATGGTGAATCTTGGAAAATCTCCATTTCAGCCACTATCTAGAGAAAATAAGCAATACCATGCTACAGCTTTCCACACAAAGTTGCGCATATAACTTGTGCACAAAATAGAAATAACACGTATAACATTTGTGAATAAAGCCCCATTTCCGTCCAGTGTTTCAAAGAGAACAGAATCGTCTTAACTTGATAAAGTGGTGTTAAATATCACAAAGAAAAGTAAGAGAAGCTGTATAAAATAATTTTAGTATGTATTGAATTATTTGGGTCTCAGAGCGCGCAGACGAAACAGAGGCAGATGCTGCTGTTTGGGAATGCAGTCGGGTAAGAGTTCTTGGAGAGAAATATACTGAACCACTCTGACGACAGACTTTGCTTTTCCATCCACTGCTTTTTCGTGCGATATCCTAAAATGCGCATAAAAATAGCCAGGTGGATGGAATCATAGCTAGTGAGGATTAAATGGATTAAATCACGCCCAAATGTCCTAGGGACATGGGAACAATTGTTATTGCCAGCTTTCCAACAATCAGTTTAGCTTTTTGTTGTTTAAACAGAATAAAAACACATGAAATTGAATATTTACAATCTATACAACAACATTTGAAAAAGCAAATGCAGAACGTGGAAACAAGAGTGAGGGAAAACAGCATAACCGTACAAAAAATGTAAATGAGCAGAAACATGATTTAAGCATAGCCTGGATGCCAGGGGAATTTAGCCCCGCCCACAACATTTGAGTTTAGGAAATTCGGTCTGGACTTGAGTCGTTGTGGAGCAACTATGCCCGAACAGGAGCTGTTTGGACCAATCAAATTGTTAGGATGGGCTTTATATGATAATGGACAGATGATTAACAGTAATGTAAGCATTGGGTTGAATTTGTTCTTATCCTAAACTGAGAACTAACTATTTCGCTCAAAAATTATGATTGTGTTGGTAAGTACTGAGTGTATCCTTCAATTCTTTTTAAAACACTGGCAAAGATTGTTTACACTCATCTTCTTCCAGTGTGTGTGCAGTTGAGTTCTGTTAACAACTATGCGTTGCTCCTTTGCTCTGATTGGTTGTAGGTCTATCAAATTGAGGTCTTTTCTGGTTCGGTTGAAACACATCCCATAATCACAGCCCCCATGGAGCAGTATCAGAATTTTCTACGCCATCAATGATGACATCAAGCTAATTATTTTTTGATCCATTAACACAATACTTTTGATGGTAAATTGATCCCATAACTGACCTGCAAATTTTAATTTAAATGAAAACTGATTGATTGCAATGTTGGGACTGTATTCCAATTATATTTAATTTATAACAGTATAATCTGATCATTATTTAATATTAATATTAATTCAAAACCGAGGCCACAGGGCTTGACATAATATCCTGCTGTCCATAATCATTGCAGAGTCCTAAATAATTTTGCAAGCTTAAAATGTAGTGTGAGTAGACTCTACATGTAGGTCAACCACACATCTAGGCTCTAATGATATGAAAATGTACCTTTAATAATATAAAAATAATCAGTGTAACAAGTTCAAAGTCTATGTCAATATTCTGAATTGGTGACCCATATTCACAGTTCCAAAAGCTTACAACTTTCTCTGTAATGCATGATTAAAAACAAAAACACAAAAATTGAACCGACCCATTTGATCGATTCGGTAAACTTGACAATTTGCAAGGCTCATAAAACTCTCTTCAATCAGGGTAAGTTTCATCAGTGTTCCACAAGGATCCCTTGGCACGATGCGAGTCTAATGATTGGCTGACTGTCAGCCATCCAATGCACCAGTGATCAATTATTCAACAGAACTGCATGTTTTTGCCTCTCCCGACACTAAGGAACGGCTTTGCTATGCTGTTTATCACCATCTCTGTGCCTTGGCTGAAACAAAGGAACTCAAGTCACTAAAAGGCGATCTACAGTGCATAAAACACAAATAGTGTAAATACAACCTAAACCGTCACCATAAAAGATACATGCACCCTAGACGGTAAGAGAGAAGAACACTCTTGGAAAAACCAGAGTTGACTGTCTGACCTAGTTAGCATATGAACACCCCCACAAGCAGACTGTACCACAATCAGAAACACAGGGGCAACGCATGCCCCATAAAGAGCTTAACACATTTGAAATATGATTTAGTCTTTTTTAAAGTCGCCATTTGTGCAGGTACTTATGCCTTATCTTTTTTCAGAGACATTCACAAATCCTTGAGAGATCCCTAAATTCAGCATTGAAAGTAGCCTAACGTTTCTAGTGGGAGCTGAGGTCTGTGATTTGCACACAATGTCCTCAAATTTCAACTGAAGGGTTTTATTATAGGGTTGTGCTGCCTAATCTGAATGTAGGGAGGAGATAATTAGCCATCTTGCTCTGAAGATTGAGGGTATAAAATTATGGATGCCATAGAGATGTGGTAATATTTTGTGACTCCATGATGATACACAAGTTGCATGTGTAAATATGTATGTGTGTGTAAAGGTATACATGTAGTCTATGTAAGCATCGTTTTATAAAAGAAGAATATAAATAAATAAAACAAATTTTAAATGTGTATGCATGTATGCATTAGTAGGGCTGTTAAATTGTTGTCATAATCTTGGTTAATCGCAACTAACAAAAGTTTATTATAAATAAATAAGAAGATCCAGTACAAAACCGATGGCACGAGCGCATGCACGGTCAAGGGCAGTCAACATATTACATAGTTTGTTCTGAATATATTACATAGTTTGTTCTTTTTGAAGACCGAATCTTGCATTTTATAAAAAATCTTTTTATAAAGAAAATGCTTTATTTATTTTTTATTTTTTTGGTATGGTAAATACAGGTAAAATGTACAAATGACTACATTTAAACCAGCTTTACACGTAATTGGTGCCACCTATCGTTCCGGGTCTATTATTGACATGTAAAAGTCTACACCCTTAATATAAGACGAACCTGGGTATTTTAAGATGCATTTCTAAGAAAAAAAACATTGCCTTATATTCAGACCAATACGGTAATAATTGTACATAGATGTATATCAGGAGCATGCAGTCCAAATAAGATGTGCATGTTCTGCATACCCAAGCCATTGGTGGAGTCTCTAATTAACATTAACACTATAAATTCCCTTGTTTAAAGTGTACTATAAAGCTGACATGATAAAATGTTAGTAGTACACATTTAACTCTCCGTCATTTATTTATTTGCCAAGGGTAAACAATGGTAATTTTCTTCAAATCTGCTATTCACTGAGAGATCCGTGTAAGCCGATCCACAGCAGCTTTGGCACCTACGCTCAAGCACAGGGAAAGCTGTCCGCGAGTTGCTTGTCCAAGTGGAAAAAAATTGCTTCTGTTCTTGATCAATGAAAATCCCATTGTATTTGATACAAACCTAAATAGTCTAAATCAACTGAGAAAAAGTCATAAACTATTTTCATAGTATTTCGTTTCTCCGTAAGGACATTTATTTTGAACGAAAACTTACAGAACGACAGACCTACTGCAAGTAGACTTACTGTAATTATCTGAGGCTGTTAATTGTAGTCTATGCGTTTGTTAAAGTCATCCATTAGCATTATTTTATTATGCTTTTTTATTATACTAACATTTATTCTAATTATATTTTACATATACTACACCACTAATATTGATTATTGTATGCTTATATTTAACTCTTAATAAAAAACAACAACTTTTGGCATACATTTAAATTGATTCCTGCCATGGTGTTTCTTATTTGTCGTCTCTGATTTAGATGCGTGTCCTCAGCCAATATGCCATACTGTTTAAAGGTGCGATATGTAGGATTGACAGCTAGTGATCGAAAAAGGAACCACAGTCCAAATTATAAATATTTGATTATAGGGTTGTGCTGCCTAATCTGAATGTAGGGAAGAGATAATTAGCCATTTCACTCTGATAATTGAGGGTATAAGATTATGGATGCCATAGAGAACGCTATAAAGAAACTGCAGTCCAAATTCGAAATATTGGAGATCGTGGTTTCCCTCGCCCCCTTCCTCCTCAGATTCAACGCTCACGGGGTTTGCCAGCTTGAGGACACGCAACAGAGAGCGAAATTGGCAATAAAAAGCCACACTGTAATTGATGAGTTGATTTATTTATTCGTGTTTTTATATGTTCTCATTCATATATATTTTTAAAATAGATTGCCATTTTAGGTCTGGTAGAAATCTGCGATATCGGGTGTGTTTGCTGGCTTCTACGCTAACACGGCGTCTTGCATTCCGACAACTGGCAACCTGTGGTGTCGAAATACTATCGGTAAACTGCAGTTTCGCACAGACAAAAACAAAAACAGACATTCCGACACGTTCAAAGTATAATAACTGGCTGTAGCATTGTTTTTGTGTGTATCTGAGCTTAGCATGTTTCCTAAATATCTGCATTATGGTATTTTTATTCTTTAGTAAAGTGAAAATCTTACACACAGCACCTTAACAACACCTAGCGAAATTACAAAAATACAGGATGCATCGCAAACACAACTCAAAAACTTTATGGGTGCTTATGAAGGCATTAACATTAAGTGTACACAAACATATATACACACATGTATGTATATATATATATATATATATATATATATATATATATATACATGTATGTATATATATATATATATATATATATATATATATATATATATATATATATATATATATATATATATATAAAATAAACAATCTTATATGTTTGATGTGATTACGTGATTAATCATTTTGACAGCATTAATATATATGTGTGTGTGTGTGTGTGTGTGTGTGTGTGTGTGTGTGTGTTACATATAGTATTTATAGTGTTAAAAGTACTTTTTAGCCAAATTTAAGAATAATAGCTAAATTAGGTAAAATACACTCACCTTCTGAGGCCCCTGGGGGCTGAGGCCCTACAGGCGTTGGCGGTACAGGTCTTGGCCAGGGCTTCCCTGAAGTAAGGCTTGTTCTCACAACCCCGACATACTCCACAAAGGTGCCAGGGAAGTTGCCCTTCTCCATAGTACGTTCATTGGTGCCATGCAGCCAGCCCTTTGGGCACTTCTCGTCACCCTCCTGGAATTCGGATGTCAGTAGTGCCATCTTACTGACCGTGAGGAGGTCGCCAGGCTGCAGGGAGATATCGTCACCCCTCTCCTGTTTGTACTCGAACAGTGCACGGTACTGGAAGCTGTCAGAGCTCATGATTTGTTATTTACATGAGCTCAGAGGGTTTTCGGTGTTTGATGCTTGTTTAAAACTGACCTGGATGCAAGTTCTTGGTTTAAATCCTGAGTGCTAACTCACTTTGAAAGTCCTTGGGTTAAATCCTGAGAGCTGAGTGGCGTTAAGTTTCTTGCAAGGGTTAAAACTCCAACGGAACCATATGTTGGGCAGAGGCCGTTATTGCGCAGTTATTGATTTGGTCCATAAATAAAAAAGTACAAATTTATTTGAAACGAATTCTAGCAGTCTGTGGCAAGCTATAAAACAGGGTCAGAGAAAGCAAAAACAGCCCCATGAAGCGAGGGATGAACAGGCGGGTGATGGTGCAGGACAGTGATAGCTCAGACTTGGGGGCACAGTGACCTGGAATCGGGACGGTGGGCTTTTCTGCAGCATTGGCACTAGTCCACATATAGAAATGAAACATTTATTGAACTAACCTCTCAGTCCATTAGCAGGTGTGGTCAGAGAGATACTAGCATGGACATTGCCTACTTATCAAATGATTGAGCATGAGCCTTGGTCATCTTCTTGTTAAAGACCTTAAAACCTGAAAGCATTCATTTTACAGTTAGTTTCACAAATTATAACTCAATCAACTTGCTATTACAATCCTTGCATTAAAAGAGCAACTTTTGCATTTCAATAATAGATTAATAATAATAATAATAATAATAATAATAATAATAATAATAATAATAATAATAATAATACAAACTGCAGTATTGGATTGTAGCTCAAAAGTAAAAGCACTGTTTTGCATGCACAGCATCAAAACCTCTGTAAAAAACAGTCGCAGAGCAATGCAATGTAAAATGACATATAGCCTACATGCCTGACTTACAGCGCGTGACTGGGACAGTGCCAACTTGTGTACAGCGTGCAGAAACTCGACTCGCTGATATTGCTTACTATAACTTACCTATTGCCGCACTTCCCCAAACTGCCCAAAATACAAGACGCACGTAGTCCAACGCAAGAGGAACGAGCGAGCATTTATAGTCTGTTTAATCAAAACATGCGTTTAAAATGTATTCCCAAACAACCTGCGTGGCTGAGTCAGACATCCAGCCAGACTAGTGCTGTAGTACGGTTCAGCCCAAGTGACGTCAGAGACCACGCCTCCGCTGTCTGCTTGTCACACCGTGGGACAAAGTTGGGAACTCGTGTGTCCTTATGTAGCGGTCAGGATGTGAGGAACGCACTGCAGCGTGAAAATATTGCGTCGTACTTTTCATCCGCCTAGACACATTGTTACAAGTTATATAATAGCCTACTGACGTGCGCAGATTACGTTAAAAGCATCCATCAACATAATATGCTCTCTAGATCATTTACAGACCCAAATAACTCCAGCCATTTCAGGGACCACCATTTCTACAACAATTAGCATTGTTCGTTTTACTTTTTTTTTACTTTTTTTTTAAGACAAACATTAAAAAGTATATATAATGGTTTACAATACATTTTAAAAAAAGAACACCAGTGTTTTTTGTTTTTGTTTGTTTTACTGGTATTATATATATTATATATGGTATTATATATATATATATATATATATATATATATATATATATATATATATATATATATATATATATATATAATTTATTTATTTATTTTTATTAAGAATTTTACAAAAAAAAGGTATTTTGACAAGAAAGTGATAAAACAGTAAAGGACTTCTGTATACCTCTGATGAATGTAATGATTTTTTGTGTGAAAATGCAGGTCAGATGTAGTGGCACAATATTTATGATTTAAAGGCATAATATGTAAGATTTTTTGGATTTAAATATACAAAAACCACTTGAACAATGCTATATATTTTGCTGACTTGTATCACAAACCTAGCCTGACAAGCCAGACCCACATCAAGATGGAGTTACAACCAACCAGAGCAGCAAAGAAGGCGAAGCGGAGATAGTTGAAAGAGAAAAAAACAAAACTCTGAACACATCTTCCCTTCTTAAGAATGATTTCAGTGCCGTTCTTTGTTCTTTTCTCAAAGTCTTAACCCCAAGTCTTCCAGAGTCACGGCTAAAGCCGATTCGAAAGACCGCCGTTTGAAAGCTGTTTTCAAGTAGCACGCAAGTCGGCCGTCATTATGTTAACTAAGCCCACCTACTGACTATATATAAGGATGTGATTGGCCTGACCAGAGTTTGGTTTTTACAGCTCAGAAGTGTATCGAGAGTTGCTAGACAACACTCAAGCAGATTAGATTTGCTGCCACTAGGGTTCGTCTAGATTTCTAGGCTATCACAATCCCAGATGCTTCCAAGAATGTTTAAATCCTGAGAAATAATAAAGTTTAACCAGGACACAGACCTGTCACTGATATCATTTCCTGCATTACCCTTGATTTCTGTAATTTGGTAAAAACCAAGGAAAAACCAAAGACACTTTAATATATTATGCATTTTATTAGACAGGTGAGCAACAGTTTGGATACATGCATCGACAGAAAACGAATCATTGTTATATAGCTCAACACAGTTAGTCTTATTGTTTAAATCTCATTTTCTTGATTTAGCAAGAGTACCAGGTTTTACCAATATCAATCTAGTTTATAGGGTGACCACTATCAAACAAACCAAATGTGGGAAGATTAATTAAGTTTGTGTGGGACAATATGGGAGATGTTACCAACACTAAAGCATAACCTGAAACTCTTATATAATGTCTGTCTAACTTAATAAAAACATTTGTTGGTCAGCTGTAGTTTTGTAGTACCTTCCATAAAAAACAATGTTACATCACAGTGTAACATAACCTATCTTTATTTTCTATTCATTATTTCTGTTGTTCCTTTTTCTGTGTGATTCGCATGTGCTGTAACGCCTAATGTCATATTTTTCTCCATGTGAAATAGAAAATCTGCCTGTAAATAAAGTGCAATACACTATTTCGGTATCTCCTTCTATGTCCCAGTCTTTACTAAAAGAACATTTTCTTGTTTTTGTTGCCATTATGCCATTATTGTAAAAAAATTAATTTGCAGAAATATCCATTTGTTTTTTGACAGGACACATGCTGACGAATCACCGATCCACATTTTGATTTACAGCCATTACAGGCTACTAGAGGCCATGTTTATTCCTTTCTTTTAACCATTGGATAGGATTAAAAATGGTTGTTGTATTTGTGTTATAACATAACTTTCAACACATTCAGATGTATCTAATTGTTAGGGATGCAACAATACAGTAAGTCCACAGTTCAATACATACCTCGGTTTTTTAACCACGGTTTTCCGTTCGGTTAATTTTTTTGCTATGCGATTCTTATGCGACAGGAACAGAAAAAGGTTAAAAAGAAAGTGTTTTTATTGTAATACTCTTTCTTTCTTTTACTTAAAAGACTTGAAAACCCTTACTTAAACGTTACTTTAAAAAAGTACCTTGACACATTCCTGGTGTATTGTATAATATAAAATAAATGTATATAAAGATTTACAGTGGTAGGTCAGAGATGTACAGTAGCATTTAAGTATGAAATTGAATGAATAAATGTAGGCTAAAATTAAAACTACATGTCAATATGCAATATACATTTATTGAAAGCTACTGTATATACTTTATTCAAGATCAGTGAGTGATTTTTTCTATGTTTTTAGTTGTTTTATTAACATAATTTTAGAGGTGAACTGTCCCTTTAAGGACAAGTGTTCACAATCAATAGACTGCTCTGCTATAAGACCTGCTTGCATCTCATATACAGAGACACGCGATTTTACTTTCACTTTAGACCTAACCAACTGTCACGTAAAACTGTCACTGAATCATGTGTCTTTGACAGGTGCACTCGCTCAGCACATGTAAAACGGGAATGAAATGTTTAACTGGCAAGGCTTTAAAACGCGGCTAAACACCTCAACTTTAGTGCATATGATTGGATATTTGCTCATATCAGCGCGTAGACTCACAGACACACTCAAAAAGAGGCGAAATAAACTGAAATAAATATTTCAAACAAAGAGTACATAATGAATTAAAAATAATGAATTAAATGCAAAAATAATGAATTAAATGCAAAACTGGAAAAAAACGTGTATTGAACTGTGAATGCTGTGCTGAGCAGTTCAATATTACATTGAGAATTATGACATCACAGAGATAATGTACACAGAGACATTATGACTAATTATGATTTTAAAAAAAGCCCTGTGTTACCACACATCCACATGACCGGAAGAAGTGGAACGGTCGTCTGCGGAATGATAAAAACTCCACTGCTCTCGAACCGTGTGTTGTGCTTGTCTTTCATTAGCAATCACTTCAGTGACCTCATTCCGCTCAAACGGCTTTCAGCCCTACCCTGCTTCATCCTACAGTAACGTTAATAAATCTTTAATACATGGGCTCATAAATGAATATGACTTATTCCTGAGTCCCATCATATTCTTTTCCATTGTTGAAGAGTACAATGAAATCAAGGCATCATCAAGCTACACCTTTGTTTTGAATTAGTGACCCCTAGTAGCAATAATAACATATTGTACCTTTAATGTTTTTTTCTTGAATTTTTGTTTTTATCAGGAAATAATATGCACATACTCAAATTTAAGGTGTATGGAACACATTTTATAACTTTCCATAATTGAACTTATAATTGACATTTTAAGATTCTTTAAATGACATGTTACATGGTTTACAAAAATGTAAGAAACCAACACACACACACACACACACACACACACACACACACACACACACACACACACACACACACACACACACACACACACACACACACCTAAAGTATTATTATGAACACCATACTAATACTGTGTTTGACCCCCTTTCACCTTCAGAACTGCCTTAATTCTACGTGGCATTGATTCAACAAGGTGCTGAAAGCATTCTTTAGAAATGTTGGCCCATATTGATAGGATAGCATCTTGCTGTTGATGGAGATTTGTGGGATGCACATCCAGGGCACCAAGCTCCCATTCCACCACATCCCAAAGATGCTCTATTGGGTTGAGATCTGGTGACTGTGGGGGGCATTTTAGTACAGTGACCTCATTGTCATGTTCAAGAAACCAATTTAAAATGATTTGAGCTTTGTGACATGGTGCATTATCCTGCTATCAGAGGATAGGTACATGGTGGTCATAATGGGATGGACATGGTCAGAAACAATGCTCAGGTAGGCCGTGGCATTTAAACGATGCCCAGTTGGCACTAAGGGGCCTAAAGTGTGCCAAGAAAACATCCCCCACACCATTACACCACCTCCACCAGCCTGCACAGTGATAACAAGGCATGATGGATCCATGTTCTCATTCTGTTTACGTCAAATTCTGACTCTACCATCTGAATGTCTCAACAGAAATCGAGACTCATCAGACCAGGCAACATTTTTTCAGTCTTCAACTGTCCAATTTTGGTGAGCCTGTGCAAATTGTAGCTTCTTTTTCCTATTGAAATGGGTGATACCTGGTGGGTAGAGCCCTACACAGGCCTCAAATCTAGGCCTTCGCCCGGCCCTGGCCCAAGACGCTGAGGCCCTATAGCCCGGCCTGTGTCTGTGTCCAACAGCTAATTAAAAATCTTGGCCCGAGTCTGACTGGAGCCCGCGTTTTTATTTATTTATTACATTGTTGTAGTATTACTTTTGTTTTTAATGTCAAAATAGTTATATTTTGTTTAGTTTCTTTGTTAAGTTCATTTAGAAAAATGTTTAGAGCATTTTTTTGTTTGTTCAATTAAAGTTCTAATTTTTTTAATGACAACCATTTTTTTTAAGAGTTAACCACGTTTAACCAATTTAGCCTCTCAAATCAACCCTTGACTTGTCTTGCCTATAATAAAATCCATAGATATAACACCTCAAGCATCACGATGTTAGTTAATTTAGCCTACTATAATATTACCTCCACAGTAAAAAGGCATTTTTGACGAGCTGAGGCAGGCTTATGCTGCTCGCAACAGCGCTTGCAAACGAAATGAGCTAAACAAAAGTTTCAAGATGCATTTTATTCAGCAGCTCATTTCAAATTTAAAGTATGCAATATGAGATAATGTTAAGTTTTTATTGAAGATTATTGTGTTTTTTGAGCATCTAAGACTTAGGTTTCTAGTACGGTCATTTGCGTTGGTTTGCTTTACTCATTTGCGGCTATGCGTGTTGCAGCACGATCATATCTATCTGACTACAACATATAGCCCATAACACACTCTCACACACATTTATTTTTTAACCATTTGCCAGGAGGAAAATTTACACATGAGGTTTAAACAACCAGATACATTTACGGTTGTCCGGTTTTGTCTGATATGCTTTCAGACCACCTTCTGAATTGGTTTGTTTGAGTAATCGGAATTAAATACGTGTCACAAGAATCTCGGAAGGCATTTAGGCCTATTCCTGGTCATTTCGCAATTAGATAGATACCTGGTCAAAGAAAACTAATTAAGTAACAGTTGTAAAAAGGCCATATGACCCTGTGCGAGCCATGTCTTAAAAGTTGTGTAAGCTATTATGGTCTCATGTTGTTTCCACCAGTGTAGCACATCATCTTTTAATTAACAAAATAAATATAAAACGAAGGAGAAGCCAAAAAAAGGCCTGAAGCCCATCCCGTGTTTTAGGTATGACGTGATAATTGGCCCAAAGCCCGGCCCTAGAGGCGTAAAAAAGTCGGGTCCATTTGGGCTCGGGCTTAAATGCAGGGCACTACCGGTAGGGTCTTCTGCTGTTGTAGCCCATCCGCCTCAGGGTTGTGTGTGTGTTGTGGCTTCACAAATGCTTTGCTGCAGACCTCGGTTGTAACGAGTGGTTATTTCAGTCAAAGTTGCTCTTCTATCAGCTTAAATAAAGGCATTTTCGCCCACAGGACTGCCGCATACTGGATGTTTTTCCCTTTTCACACCAATCTTTGTAAACCCTAGAGATGGTTGTGCATGATAATCCCAGTAACTGAGCAGATCGTGAAATACTCAGACTGGCTCGTCTGGCACCAATAACCATGCCACGCTCAAAATTGCTTGGGGGGGGGGGGGGGGGTAAAACACTCAGTTTCAGTTAATCTCATGTCAGTCTTAAGTACCTATAGAGTAGAGTAGTATTGCATCCTTCAAATCTACGAAAAGTCTTTAGTTTTATTATATTTATAAAAGAAATATAGGCTGTACCGAGTCTTTCCGGAAAAAAACGAGCGCCTGGAGGCGTATCGTGAGGGCGGAGCTAAAGAATTACGATCGCGAACAAAGCGGTGACGTCCTCAAGCGTGGAGAAACCAATGGCTATCGATCTTATTCAGCTAATACAGATATGATCCAGAATCACATTCAGAGGCTGAAATAAATTGAACAGGAGAAAGAGCAACAGCAGGACGTCCGTCTCAGTGGTAAGTACTGTATTTAGTGGCCTGTCAACATTTGTGTCTTTACTCCCAGTTTATGAGGACATGATTCGGTTTATGGACTATTGTATGTGACTAAACCTTAGCAGTAGCAAGCAAAACGGTTTTGCACGTCAGACTAGTGTAACGTTATACAAAGAACAACAATGGAGTAACCGTTAGCACATTTGAATGACGAAGCACGCGATCGTGTCGTTTACTGATGTTTACTCACGCGACGATAGCCAACAGCATAGACATTTGAAGCAGTTTTACTCACCAACCGTGAACCTTTATCGCTGGGACCGCTCTGTCAAAAACACACTTCTTTGGTATGATTTGGTGAAGTCCTGACAGCAGTGACCGTGGAGATCCACTTTGCGACGCGACTGAAGCGAAGTTGTGAAGCTTCCCGTCATTTCTGCGTTCAAATCGATTCAAATGCAGCGCTGCCTTCCCGGAATGCTGTGCTGAAGCGTTCAAATCGCTTGATGTCATCCATAGGAATAAAGTGGAGCGCGGCGTGGACTATAACGACATAAGTGTTCACTGACGAGTGGATCTGCAGCTGAGAGAGTGTTTATGGGCGTGCATTTCCTCTCTCGCTCTAGTCACGCACGCGCGCACCCTACCGGGAGAAGAGCCCATACGGCCCATACAAGGACCTTCCGCTCTATCGACGTCAAGCAGACCCATAACTTGTGAGAAACCGGAAGGAGTATTTTTGACACAGAAATACTCCATCAAACGTCCAACATTAGTTTTTGAAACTTTGTCTATGTTTAGGATGGGAATCCAAGTATTTAACAGTGTAAAAAGCTCAGTATGCATGAAACAGCATTTCACCCCCCCTCCCCCCCTCCCTCCCTTTTAAATCACCTTTCTTTCCCATTCTGACATTCAGTTTGGAGTTCAAGAGATTGTCTTGACCAGGACCACACCCCTAAATGCATTGAAGAAACTGCCATGTGATTGGTTAATTAGATAATTGCATTATTGAGAAATAGAGAAATAGAACAGGTGTTAGGTGAATTGAATAGGTGAGGGTATATATATATATATATATATATATATATATATATATATATATATATATATATATATATATATATATATATATATATATATATTAGATATAGATAAAGATTTCTTCTTTTCATAATTTATGCCATTCCTATTGGTCACTGATCCCTATATTTCCTTAATGTAATACTAATGCAATTTATATTTATCATAAATTACTAACCTTTAAAACAAATAACATGCTTAATGTATCACATTCAGTGCATAATTCATGTATTTCAGATATCAAGCTCTCTGAAGCAGTAGTAAAATATTGAGCTTATATATTAGTAGTAGTCATTGCTTCTGGAATACCACATTCAGTTAAACAGATCGGTCTAGCAAACAACTATACAGAAGTGATCTTTGAAGGGATTTTATTTTCTTGTATTCAATGCTAACCAAAGCAAGACTATTGAGATTAAGAACTTAATCAGAAACAGTAACTGAATATATATTTAATGCAGGTCTAGGAGTTCTGGTTATTCTTTAGCACACATCTATCTCTTTAAAGGGGGGGGGGGGGGGGGGTGAAACACTCAGTTTCAGTCAGTGTCATGTCAATCTTGAGTACCTATAGAGTAGCATTGCATCCTGCATATCTCCGAAAAGTCTTTATTTTTTTAATAATTATATAAGAAAGATGCGCTGTTCCGAGTCTTTCCGAAAAAAGCCGAGCGGGTGGGGGCGTGTCGTGTGAGCGGAGCTAAATAATGACGTGTGCAGCAGCGCGCTGCTATTGTGTTGAGTCGAGTGCGTCATCCCTAACAGCGGGAAAAAAACTTTATTCAAAATAAAAATATGGCTTTTAATCAGATACAGCCATACATCTATGATCCGGAATCAGACCCAGAGGCTGCAGTTGAACAGGAGCAGCAGCAAAAACGACTAGAGCAGGACGTCTGTATGTGGTACAAGTTATACACTAACTATATAATATGCTTAGCGGCTTGTGTTATTTACATATTTATACTTGAATTATATCGTCGTATTTTTGTCTTTGAAGGTGTACATGTGGGAAGTGCAGTTGTGCACGTGTGTTTGTGTGTTTATGCGTGGTTTGTGTAGACAGTAAGCGGACTAAAAAAAACACAGACATTTGAAGCAGTCTCACTCACCCTTCTAACGTTGGGACTGCTCCATCATTCAGCATTAGGCGATTGGGAAAATCCGGCGTCGAGCTGGGCCTTGTTTATGAAACAGTCGGCACCGAAATGCAGCGAACAGATATAAACATTCGCGCAACTCAGTTGCTGATCCGGAAAAGCAAATTACATCCACTGTTGCCTTAACGCGGGGTTTTGGCGAATCTGTGCAGGACTGTCTTGGTCTGGCAACCAAAAACGCACTTTTTTGGTGACATTGTTATGTGCACATTACCTGTGCAGCGCAGCCTACAAGCCAGCGCTTTGATGGGCGTAGGCTGTTGCTTTCGCTCTCTCCCTCTCTCTCTCACGCGCTTCCGGTAGAATTGTCCGTAAGGCCCATACAAGGAAATTCCGCCCCCATTAACGTCAAAGGGGACGCATGATCTCAAAAAACTTGCCGAAACTTATGACTAACCGGAAGTAGTATTTTTGACAAAGAAATACTCCCATCAAACATCCACCTTAACTTTTGAAACTTTGTCTATGTTTAGTATGGGATTCCAAGTCTTTAACAGTGTAAAAAGATCAGTATGCATGAAACAGCATTTCACCCCCCCTTTAACAGTTGTTTGCCTCTTCATTGCAGAGTCATTACGGTAGCTTGGTTTCACTTGTCATTGTCTACCCTTGCTGCTTGGTGCAATACTTTAATTCTCTGCTTTTGAATAATGCAGGTAATTTCAAAGGCCATAAGGTTGAAAGTGTAATTCTGATACAAAAGATACCTAAACCTAAAAGTGCATTAAAGTGAAATAGTAAATGCCAAGACCTATACGCAAATGCAACATGACAGAAATCAATTTGTGGTGCAGAACCAAGTAATCAAGATAAAGCACCCAATTGGGCAGGAATGCATGTGCACAATCTCTGGCATATGTGCTGATGCATACTGAGATAGCTTGCAGGTAATAATAATAATAATAATAATAATAATAATAATAATAATAATAATAATAATAATAATAATAATAATGTGTTTTTTTTTATTTTATCATTCAAATGCATATACCTTAGTATTTATCAATCAATTAATTATAAACAATATAACAAGAGAAAAAATATTACAATTTTCCCATTTTTCCATTCATTTTTCCCCATAAAAAAAAACAAAAAAAAATTGTGTAGGGCCACTAACAACTGTAATACTGTCATTTTTTTCTGCATAATAATTTATTTGTTGATGACTGAATAAGTGCGATTCACATTTATTCCATGAGGTGACATTTATTCCATCTAATACACAATGATGAAGTGACATTTCACTCAGTTACCGCAGGCAGAAAACAAAAGAACAGGAAGTATCATCAGCAAAACTTGAAATGGCTCAGTGATTTATTGCAGCGCAAGTACAACCAAATATAACTATCACTGTCACTTAATGGTGGATCCAGTAAAGAAGCTGTCAGCAATCAAAATATTGATTTTAGAGATGATGAAAATGATAGTTTTGAGAATATGTTTGAGATCACAAATATGAGCCAGATGCTGAATTTACTGGGAGATGAGTTCTGACGAGGACAGTGATGATGATATAAAACATCTGCTCAAACTGAACACTTTCAAGTTCCAAAAGCTAAAAAAGCCTTTATTTTATCCTTCTGTATTTGTTTTATATTGTTACTACAGGTAGAGACCCATCTGTGCCAGCTAGGGTGACCAGACGTCCAAAGAAATTCGGGACAGTCCCGAAATCTGCACTGTTGTCCCAAATCCTGAATCCGGCCCTAATTGTCCTGAAAATTATACTAAAGCAAAATCTTGAGCAGTTATTGTCTGATAAACATTAAAAACTGTCTGCAGAGGTTGAGGCGTCCTGCAACCACCCCCCGCCAGCTGCTCTCAAGTTCTCAAAAAATACTGTAGGCAGTATGTGCTGACGTCAGGCCTTCACAACCAAGGTAGGCTATAGCTGTGAATTTAAAGTTGTATTGTTGTATTATACATGTATCTTATTAATCTATATGCACAAAGACAATACAACCTTTTGTCCCCATTTTGTTTTAAACCTTGATGAAGAGAGCACACGCTGAAGTAATTGATTGCTCGCAGTACTGTGTACAAAAAAAATACTTCACTATCCAATTATTTCTTTATTTTCATTTAAGCTTATTAGCATCCGGCTATACAGGAAGGTCTGATTCACGCACTGTTACTTACAACAGTCATTGTGTTTTGTTTTTTTCACAACATTTGAGTTCATGATTTTAATGCAGTGTTCTTTTTTGGCAGACTAAAGACTAACAGACTGTTGATCTTTGAATACAAATATGTTTGGTTC
This sequence comes from Pseudorasbora parva, assembly GCF_024679245.1. Lineage (NCBI taxonomy): Eukaryota > Metazoa > Chordata > Actinopteri > Cypriniformes > Gobionidae > Pseudorasbora > Pseudorasbora parva. Next base: position 30,850,705 of record NC_090183.1, on the reverse strand, counting down.
AGGTTTGAAATTCATTATCTTTTATTAGGCTAGTAAGGCTACGCAGTCTAATATCATAGAAGCCCCCCGTCCCGAAATGTAGCCAACGTCATCTGGTCACCCTAGTGTTAGCTTAAGGTCCAGGTTGCTAAAGACCCGAATATGTAATAATGATTGCCAAACATTCATGCATTTAAGGCTTATTTATTTAAATATTTAGTTAGTTAAGGATCATTATCCACTCTAGACAATGACAAATCAGCAAATCAGAACAAGAAAAAAAATTACCTGATGAAAATAGCAGCTCAGCCCCTCACCATCAAGTTGTCTCTAAAACTATCCTGAAAAATGTGCATCTGGCTTCCAAAAGGTAGACGCAAATTGTTTAGTTCTGCTAGCTTTTCTGCATTAACCTTCACGGCATATAGCTGAGAGGCCCTCTTTAGCAGTTTTTTCAACACTTAGTGACATTTCTTTTATTTATGCATTCTCTTTTAATGGTAATGCAACATGAAATATCACAACAACAATCCTCAAACACAACAAAAATACGTTCCATGATAGGAAGAACAGGAGTAGGATGAAGAAAAAAAAATCTTATAAACTCCTACCCCATTCTTATATTAAAAAAGTCACAAATTGGATGGCCTCACCAGTCCAGCCCAGATGTAATCTACTTTCAAATTTCATTATTAATTCTGCTTTAAACAAGAATAAACAAACAAAATAATACAAAAACAGAACAAAAGAACAAAAATAAAAGCAAATAGTAAGAATCAAAGAAAATGTGTCACATTTCAGATGTATAATTTATTCATGCCGCAATGCATGCTGAAGTTTTGATTGCTTGTACCCAGCATGATGTACTGAACTTCTGGTGTACCCAGTTTGGTTCACTTAACAATTTAAGTACAGTGAACGTGAGCACTAAGATAAGTGAACTTAAATATACAAGTTTTGGGAGACTCCATTACTCAATTCAATTGAGGGAACGAGTTCAATCAACTTATTAGGGTTTTCAGTGTTGGAGCAACTCTTGGAGCATTAATTATTCTTATAACCCTTTTTTGTAAAATAAACAAAGGCATTAAATTAGTGAAATAAGAGCTTCCCCATACCTCTAAACAATACATAAAATGTGGCAAAATAAAGGAACAATATAGGATTCTCCTTGCCTCATAATTTAACATAAACTTTACTTTGCTCAAAACGGCAATGTTTTTACAAATTTTACTTCTTACATAAGCTATGTGCGACTTCCATTTAAATTTTTCATCAATGAGTACTCCCAAAAACTTAAATTCTTACACTCTTTCAATAGTTATTCCATTTAAAGTCAAACAAACATTATCAGGACATTTTTTATTTGTAAATAGCATAAATTTTGTTTTACTTAAGTTTAATGACAATTTATTTTTATTAAACCATTTCTGAAGTAGGACCAATTCTTGTTCAATAGTTTTCATTAATATTTTAAAATTCTTCCCTGATACAAAAAAAAATGTCAAAACATGAATTTCCTTTTCAATTGGTGACAGCTGAGCAGAAGCTAATGGCGATCTTCAGTCAGCATTTTGGCTGTTCTTCTGACCAGCTTGCTTTCACAAAATTTTAAGGACAGGAATGAACTTTTATTTTATACTGAAGGGAAAATGATTATGATAGAAATGATAGAAATGATGATAGAAATGATAAAAACAAACCACTTAATTAATTAATGGCAAATAACCTACATTTTAGACACAACGTGGCTATTTCCGCTCTTACTCTGGTGTGAGCATTTTTTTATATACATTAAAGAAGGAAATTAGACCCTAAAGCAATGTTTAGAAAAACAGACAATGTGGCAATTTCTTTTAGCTCATACTCTTAGCTCTTAATTTAGACCCCCTAAAGCAGTTAATTGCTTAGAAAAGCAGAAAATTCCAAGCTTTAAACATAAAGGAAATGTTTCAATAAAGATGTGCTATATTGTCTTCCTACATTCTGACACAAAAGATGGAAATATTTAAGATTTGCATTTCTTAAGCATGCCCAAGTTATGGATCTGCATTTCATTTAGGGATAATAACAACATGCTGAAGCTCAGATCAACACCTTCTTTTGAAGTGTGTTGGTTTAGGCCTGTTCCTCTTGTGGGCTTCAAAGCTTTATCTATCCTGCACAAACCAAAGCAAAGACTAATCCACACCATGCCAGATGTTTTCGTAAGGAACACATCTGTTTTCATTTGTCAAACCCACCAACATTGAACTTACTCTTCCAGCCACATTTAATAAACCCAAGACGGATAAAGACAATAGAAAAGGTTTATATTATAGCAAACCTCCACCCACAATAATAAAACCACCTACATCTGCTGGGTGTAAAACTGTGGTCTATATATAGGCAATGTACATCTCGCATTAAATTGTCTTTTTATGTCGGTACTGTCAATATAAATGCATATACCTCCAAGGCAAATGTTGGATCTCATAGTCTATTATGACAACCAATGCAGACCCTGAAGTCCTCAGGGTCGATATTTGCCTGAACGGTCCTATTTACTGCCCCCTCCAGTAGCCATATGGGAGATATATTTCACCGATCAGAGGTCAGGGGCATATTGGTGTCCAATGTGTATGACAAGCATAGAGATATATGACACAGTCATATATATAGCAGAATAGAGATATTATACTTGGAATGTAATTTTGATAAAGTTAGTGTAGGGAATGTTTGTTTCGCTTATCATACAAAAACATATGTCTTCAAGAGTAGGTGATTGAAGAAAAGCTGCTGAAGTGTGTAATAGAAGCTCAGGCAGATTTCAGGTATCATTTTCAGGAGGTGGCAATCAAGAAAAGAGGCTTAACCTATGTTCTGTATCTACAGAAGATCTAGTACGAGCAGACTATAGCCAGACATTGACATTTTTAAGCATGAGTGAACACATCTAGAATGTGAAATAGCTAAACATTTAGTTTGACTGAAATTGTTTGGATTTGGGGTAAGGTTTACAGACAGCTTGATAGTGGATGTAGGTTTCCGATACTGACACTGTTGCTCTAAGAAGGTCAAATAATGTGTGGCAAACCAGTGAGATAATATCCTATATTGCAGTAACTTGTATCAGCTTCTTCATTATAAAAACTTGCATAACATTTATTGATAAAAGTTTTACAGTAGCCTAAGGTTTCAATTGTTAACATTAGGCAATTACATTAGTTAACATTAACAATGGAATTTGTTTTCATCTTAGTTAATATTTATTTGATTTTTTTTTTTTAATCAAAACTCGAATCTGTTAAAGGTGCCCTAGAATGATTTGAAACAATATGTTAAATTGTTCTCTGATATATACATAGAGGATATGTGGCTTATTTAAGGGCACAATTTGTCCAGATACAGTTTTACAGGTCCATTTACAACCCTATAAATTGTCCCTATGTAATGCTCTGTTTTTGCCTTATTTGGAAGGGTCATGAATATTAATGTTGAGCTCTGCTCTGATTGGCTTATTTCAGCAGCTCACAGCTCACAGCAGTTCAGTAAAGTAGCTTGTGAGTCCTGACCGTCCTGACAGAACACAGACCGAGTCAATTACACTTTAAGCAAAACATCTCAAATGGAGATTGATAAAATGCAGCCTACTTGTTTATTGGTGTTTTCAGATCTAGGGTTTATGTTGAGAAGCACTGTTTTTTCCGTTGTGTTATGGATTCACAAGATTTACATAAGAAAATAAGAGGCAATGATGTTTGAGACTCACAGTATGGGATGTCAATGCACTGCTCTTATTATTTCACCATGGCAAGGTTAATTCAATTTTTTCATTCTAGGGCACCTTTAAGAGTATTTAGCGGAATTGACCCTTTTTAACATTAATAGAATGTATTGGTCATTTATAAGTATAGATAATGCAATACATTATGTTATTTACATAATGCAATACATAAACTTACAATACACAATACACTTAACTAACATTTTGCTCACTGAGCTCCTGAGAGTGACCCATTTTCAAAGTTTCAGAGTAGATCAAAGTTTTAGAAATTATATGTTTAAATTAAGTTAATTAAATTTTTATAATAAAGCTTATAAAATTATCAATAATTTTGTCTTCATGATAAGAAATGTAATGTAAATGATAATCAGAAAACAAAATTCCTCAAAATCATTAAAAATGTAGCATTTTTCTTCAATTTCCATAAATTCAAGCGTGGTACCATGATTAGGGCTGTGTATTGCCAAGACTCTGGCGATACAATACGTATCACATTACAGGGGTTATGATACGATATATTGCAATATATTGCGATGTTGTAAGAGAGGCAATATATTGCGATATTTCTTTTTTGTGTGTTTTTGTTTTTTTATAATTTAAAAGAATAAAGAACACAACCATAAGCCTAAAACACGAGACAAAGTATTTTATTTAATTAATACAGTATAATTTATATTACTAATCATATGCAATGTGCAATATTCTAAGTTAAGGGAAATGTAAAGTTACTGCAGGATCCTTTATGTGTATATGTTTTAAAGGTTCACAGTATAGCAGTAACAGAAAGTGCAGTCCATTTCATGACTGAATGACTGTTTGTTATATATTTAAAACAGTAGCCCCGATCACACAAAACGCGTTTTTGCAGCGAGAGGCGCCTTTTCTTAATGGATTTCGGTTGGCAGAGAGCGTTATGCGCGCTGCTTATGCGCCCTGGGCGCCTCGCGTTTTTGAAGGAGCGCTCCGAGCGCATGAAGTTGAAAAAAAGTCAACTGAGCAGAAAAGCGTGCAACATCATCGCGCTTATTTTCTGTTGTCCAAATGAATGAATGGAGAGGTGGGCCTTCCGTTGTGTTACATTGATTGATTGACAGTAACCGTTACATTGATTTGACTGACAGTACAGGTGATTCAGGGGTTGCCTAGAAACATTAAAGCGCAGTGCGTCTCACGTTTTCGAACCTGAAAAACGCGTTCTGTGTGATCGGGGCCTAAAGCTGTTTTCTATAAAGCAGTCTATTGTATAAAGTGCTATTTCAAGTTCTGAACTGCAGAGCTACTGAACTCCACATCGCTATTATCTTTCGTTCTCCTGCCACCGCTGTCAGTTTTGGCGTGTGTTTATTCTGTTACTGAGAGGAAAACGTGCAGTACATTCTATCAAAACACTTCTCAACAGCGCGGGTGACGTCAGGATGTTAAGCGAGCTCTCTGTTTCAATGTGTTTCCCGAGTATTAGATTATAACTTGGCCTATTTTGCAAACAAAATGATTCTTGTCGATTTCCTTAGTGGCTTCTTTTTAGCTGAAGCCAACATGAGTCCACACTTCAGCTCTGTATACTGCAGGAGCGCAATAATGCTATCGTCTTGAGAGCTGGGTTTGCTAATGTAAACACTAGTGATGCACTTTCACCATGCGCTTCTCCGGCTCCGCGTCAGGTTTACATTCTGAGATAACACTGCCATCTAGCGGTTGGGTGTTATACAGTCTGTGGTTTAAACCGAACACAAAGCCACGAATCTTGGATGTAAATAAATAAATATATAAATATCGATACAGCGTTTTTGAGAATTGATACAGTATCGCCAAACATAATATCGCGATATTCATGTGTATCGATATTTTCTTACACCCCTAACCATGATAGGTTGCCACCTCTGCAATAAGTCCATTCGAGAAATGTCCTAACTTCTAAATATTCCACGATCAACAGTTAGTGGTATTATAAAAAAGTAAAAGCAATTGGGAACAACAGCTACTCAGCCACGAAGTGGCTGGCCACATAAAATCATAGAGTGGGGTCAGCTAATGCAGAGGCGCACAGTGCCTTTGTGTGGGCACTTCATGTGTCCTTCAGATTAGCTCAAGAACAGTGCGTAGAGAGCTTCATGGAATGGGTTTCCATGGCCGAGAAAGCTGCATCCAGGCTACTTGCCTGACTGCATTGTGCCGACTGTAAAGTTTGGTGGACGGGGGGTTATGGTGTGGGGTTGTTTTCCAGAGGTTGGGCTTGGCCTCTTTATTCCAGTGAAAGGAACTCTTAAACCATACCAAGACATTTTTGGACAATTTCATGCCCCCAACTTTGTGGGAACTGGGGGATGGCCACTTCCTGTTCCAACATGACTGCTCACCAATGCACAAAGCAAGGTCCATCAAGTCATGAATGAGCGAGTTTGATGTTGAGGAACTTGACTGGCCTGCACAGAGTCCTGACCTTAATTAGACACCGTTGGGATGAATAAGAGCAGAGACTGCGAGCCAGGCTTTCAAGTCCAACATCAGTTGGAGAGCAAAGGGTGGGCCAACTCCATATTAAACCCTACGGATTAAAAATGGGATGTCATTAAAGTGCATGTGCACGTAAAAACACACGTCTTAAAACTTTTGGCTATATAGTGTATATTCTATCTCTTCTGAGGCATAGGATATATATTCACATGGTACCTATAAAACAGGTTGGATGTCAATAACATCAAATGTTATGTCTTGGATTCTCACATCTCTCATGGCCAAACACCATAACAGCATTTATATTTTAGAGCTGCATACAGTTGCATTATTAGTGACTTATTCATTATCTGATTGACTTCAGAAGACTTGTAATGTATAGTGCATGGGTCACTTTTATGTGCTTTTAATGAAAATTTTTAAGCTGTATTGCATCTCAAGGAGAAAAAAACATCCAATAAAGGAAATATAGAAGAGTCATATGGGTTTTTTACAAACATGAGGGTAAGTATTCAAATCAAGTTTATTTGTATAGCCCTTTTAACACTACATTTAGATTCAAGGTAACATCACAGAAAAGGCATGTTTAAGAGTTGCAATCAGGAAGTATTCTGTTATTAGACAGAGAAGAGTGTATCAAAGTAATGTCCATATGGCATTAATATACCGCTATAAAAAGGTTGTGTTAAGTAAACAATGTATTCAGCTTAGCGGAAAATGTGTTAGGTGGCTAACACATTTACTGTAAAAACAAATAAAAATAAAAATCATATCCCCAATTGAACATTTTCTAGTGACTGATCACATCTAAATTTTTCAGTTGGCTAAAAGTAATTTCTGTGAACGGATGCAATTTATTTCTCAGAAATTCAATTTTGCCACCTGAAAAATTTAGATTTTCTCTAGAAAATGTTCAATTGGAGACCATAATGAATAAGTTTGTGATCAACAAACATTTGGATAATATTTGTTTTATATGTCAATCTAAAGTTAGCATCCTCTGATGTCTTTGCAAAGGCTGGACCGAAATGGCACAATCTATAGTTAGCAAAACAGCATTTGGGGTGAAGTATTCATATTCATAGAAGGTATATTTGTTCATGTATGAAAGAGGCCCTAGAAGCTTCTTACATCTTTAGCTGGAAATGTTAAAGGGAGTAGGTCGAAGGACAAAAACATTAGTCTAGAGGACAGAGTGACTGTAAAAAAGGCAAAAAAGCACTGAAGAGGGGTCACCTACCGCCCACGGCATCACTTGTAAAGAGCTGTTACCCAACCAAAATAAACATTATAAGGTGCAATGAATTGAAAGGAAAGTCATAGAAAGAGAAGGAAGACTGCTGCCAAGATTGGCCGCCACAGGGGTGAGTGGATAAGAGAGGACAGCCAGAGCAAGGCAATGATGTCATCTTAAGCCACAAAAGAAAAACAGATCATGAAGGACATGAATGGGGTATGGTAGAGGTGTGAGGAGAAAGCAATAACAGAACGGGTTTAAAGTTTGACCCTGTTAAACTCTGTTGGTAAATGTTGAAACTACACCATCTGGTTCCTACCATCTTCTCCATTTTTCAAACATGTTGATATTTCATTATATTATAGTAAATGGTGGATGTAGCTTTCTCCTCTGGTGTACAAATCTAATAATAGTAAATTTGCTACCTGCCGCAGTCCAATAAATAATTAAATAAATAAAACCCATCAAATCCAACCCCAATGTTCCACATAATCTATTACCCGACTTGTTGGTATTTCATGCTTATTTATATGGCGTATGAGAGAAATATAACCTCACCACATTCTACAGAAGGTCAGTGTTATCATCACATGTTGAGCATATGTGTTGTCAGTGTGGGAGAGAGGCCAGACAGGATTCGTCTGGCGCTGAGAGAACCTAAGGGCTTTGAGTTGGCGCCATGACCTAGTAAATGTGTTCATCAAGACACACGGTTCCTCACCGGGTTGAAAACATAACTGCTGATTGGACCATTGACACTTATTTTCTTTGTTCCCATGATTCCCCTGAAACTACCATCAAATTTAAATTGCACATTTTGCTGTGTTCCATGGGACAGGTTTATTAAAAGACATCCCCATCATCTCAATTTAGTGTTCTATAGTTTCATGATAAAACCCATGCATTTTTATTGCCAACGCATTAGCAGCATAGAAATAAGCTGATAAGCAGTCAAATTCAAACAAATAAAATAACAAATTTGCAAAGCAGGAGCATCATGCTCTTTTTTATAGAATGAATAGATAGGGATCGAATGAAACAGCCTTGATAAAAAAACGCTAAAAAGCGATTATGCGTCTTGCTAGCATGCCAAAATGGCATACAAATTGGTGTGTCATACACACGCCATTTCATGAGATCAGTCTGGATAATTAAACATTTCAGCTTTTTTTTTTATTTTATTTTTTTTATTCTACAATAGTAGAATAGTGAGGACACAATCTTAACCATGTGAATAAGTAAACACTTTTTAAAGCACAAAAAACATGCAAATGTATCAAAGATACTGAATTTATATTATTAATACAGTATTAACTTGTTTTTGTAACTTGATTAGTCATGATACATGATACAAAGTGTCAACAGATGGATTGCAAAAGAAAAAAAACCTTCATTCTAAACAAATTAAAATTATTACATGAACAATTTGTTACATTTATATAGCACTTTTCTGAGTACTCAAAGCGCTTTATATGTGTGTGTGTGGGGGGGGGGGGGGGAGATCATTCTGACACATTCTGTCAGAAAGTTTTATTTTGTGTACACTCTGTCAAGATGGTGCTCTGTTTTTTTTTTTTTTTTGTCTGCCATGATGAACTGTTTTTAGGACCCTGTAGCATTGCGATATTTTTTCACTTCCTGTCTGTCTATTCTCGTATGCCTTCGAAGATCCTGAACAACAAAACTTCAACTGTTCCTAGGTGAGGTTATGAGGAGTTCAAAGCTGTTTAAAGAGTTCTCAAGAAATCATCCAGGCATTCAACACTTCAGCCCCAATTCATCAAAAAACTGCTACTGTTGAGTTAACATGTTGACTTGTAAATTAATAATCACTTGTGGAAGACATGTCTCCGGATTCTGACAACTGGAGAGTGAACTTCACATACACAACCTGCTCATTAGCAGTGATAAGTGGAGCACTCATCAAGTGGGATTGCACACTGTCACAGAGCGCTCACTCTTACTCTCCAACAGCAGCTCTTTTATTGTCCCTTTTCCTTATTCTCCTTATCCTTTTGTTCTCATGCTTTTGTGCAGTGACACTCAATATGCATTTCTTTGCTCTCATCTTGTGCAATTACATATCCAAACAAATGCTTACCATGAAAAGAAGAAAACATGCACATGCACAAACACATGCGCACGCATACACACTTGTTGTGTGTCCATGTTTTATGGGGACTTTCCATAGGTGTAATGTTTTTTTAATACTGCATAAACTGTATCTGTAGATAGAAGTATAAATTCTATCCCCATATACTGCCCCTGCTCCTAAACCTACTAAACACAGGAAACATTCTGCATTTTTACATTTTCAAAAAAACATCACAGTGTGATTTATAAGATGCTTTCCTCATGGGAACCAACAAATGTCCCCACAAGGACAAGGATTTCGGATATTGCCATCTTTGTGTGGACATTTGGTCTTCAGTATTATCACCTCTTAGAAAGAGAAAGCGAAAAGACAAGACAGTGTAGTGTCCTTCTGCTCTGATGAAGCTGTGACGGACACAGATGTCTGCCTGGGTAACATCCCAACTGGCTCACATTGAAGGCGTCCTCTACATTGGCTCACCTCTGATTACCACTCAAAAATAAATGTGTTTATCACAGAACATATGAAGGAAAGTTGGATGCACTGTTTACACACTGATTGGCCTTGCAAAAGCTCAAACTGGAAACTTTGGAATAGTGTCACCATTTACTCACAGTAATGTAGGGTGACCATATTTTGATTACCGAAAACCAGGACACTCGGCCCAGCAACTCAAATTTTACTCTAAGATTCCTTATTAATTTCAATACATTTAAAGTATGCCCCATTGTCTGGCTATTACCAGACCAAGCTCATTTAAAAATGTGAACATTGGTCTGGGGAGTCTGCTCTGTATTTGCTACTGCGTGACAGGCGTGATAAACAAGCATTATTCGAATGACTCTGTATGCAATTGGAAGTAGGGCTGGGCGATATGACGAAATATATCGTCTGGACGATAGAAAATGTCTATCGTTTTATATTAGGCTCTATCGCTTACGCCACGATAAGGCGTTTACGGCAGAATTTTACGTCAAGATGCACCTCACGCCACGGCATGCCCATGCACGCTGCAATACATAAACAAACATGGAGGAAGACGGTAGTAGACGCGGTTCAGACCAGGGTAATTCTCAGAGTAATTATGCCAGAGTCTGAACAAACTTCAGACGCTGCAACAGGCTTTTACGCGTGGCACACCATATAGCCATATGTTGAAATATTTTAATGGCAGGTGTAGGGATGGCGAAAACTAAACATTTTCTTGACCGACCACCGAGCCTCATTAGCCGTTTGAAACCGGTTAACCGATTAGTTTAAAATATGCTGCGCTATTTGAAATAACAGCCGCACACTCTCTCTCTCTCTCTCTCTCTCTCTCTCTCTCTCTCTCTCTCTCTCTCTCTCTCTCTCTCTCTCTCTCTCTCTCTCTCTCTCTCTCTCACACACACACACACGCGCTGTCGCCTACCTTCCACTCACGTCACTTTTTTTAAATCCCCCACAGCGCAAAACACGAGTCCCGCAAACGCGCCGCCGAGGAGCTTGTTTGTAATCGGAGGACAATGGCTCCTTACTTTCGAAATGGTTTGGGTACAAGGTGATCGCGTTGAAAATAAAGGCATTTGTCTGGCGTAAGAAGCTCATTTGAAACATTGCCGCGACTCGTTTAAGAAAATGACAGCTCCGAAGTACGCTGCTTTAGTTCAAGGTAGTGCTAACAATAATAAAGAAAGACGATCAACACCTTATGTGTTACCACTGAAAGTTGATGTAATGTATTTACAAATGTAAGCCCATCTTAAGCGGAATGACGCTTCATACTGTCGTCTGCCCTGGCTCTAATCTCGAGTGTTTACTTTTTGCAAACCTTTGTTAGCGCGCTAACCCAAACGCTGTGACCTCGCGTCAAATGTTTTTATTGGTTTATTAAGTACAAACAGGCGAGTTATGAAAAATTGAGTGCGATGGATATGTTCACTTCACACAAAAAGATTTTGTAATGAGACGGCTAACTGTAGCGTTTAGTCCACTGTATAATAGCCTAATTTAGAGATCACTTCTTTTTTAAACCTACAACTTTGATCGGTTAACATTGAATACGGTCAGCCATCGGTCAAATGGTCATCGGTTAACATCCCTAGGCAGGTGTTAACTTTACCAACTGTCTTGCTTAAAAAAAAGGTTCTAAATAAAATAAAAATGTAGTCCATACTACCTTTATTTGTTTTGTATATCATTTCAAACTGCATTTTCACATTGCAATTTTGTATAGACTATTCATAAACTGAATTAACAGAAAAATTGCTATATCGTTATGTATATCGTTATCGGGATATCAAATGAGTTATATCGGGATATGAAATTTTGGCCATATCGCCCAGCCCTAATTGGAAGGTCCTTCAACCAATCAAACCACAAGAGGCGTGATCAACGGGCAACGACCCATCTTTTCTCTGTCCGTCGCCATTTTAACCCACCAATAGCTTGCCAGGTGGATAAGCCAAGTCTGTGATTGGTTCCTGCAAAAGTGTAACATTAGCAGTAGATATTAATGTACAGGTTTCCAGACTGAGTTGCAGGGCAAAATCAAATCGCCGACAGATCAGCATATGGGTTTGTATGGACAGAAAATTGTTATCTTAGGGCCAGGACAGGACTTGAAAACAGGACACGTCCTGGAAAAAAAGAATGTTTGGTCACCATAGAGTAATGTCATTCCAAACCCGTATGACTAGATTTCTTTTTTTCTGATGAGAACAAAAGGTGAAACGTTAATTTCTTTAAAATCCCTCATGTTGCTGTCACGATTGCTTGTCTCTTTTTTCATGGAATCTTATTTTGCTGCCTCTTGTGCCTTTGTTTAGTTCCTGCCTTGTCTCCATTATCATACGGGCTACGTCTGAAAACTGGAAAATGCTGCCTTCGAAAGACACATTTCAAGGCATCAAGGCACGTCTGAATCCAATGTTAGCTTCACTTCCTGCCTCCTGAGATACCTTCATCTGATGGATTTTTGAAGACAGCATAGATATCCTTCACTGCCTTTGATATCCAACAAATCTGTGCGTTCTATTCTGTGACAGTTGAGCTAGAAAAAGAAAGATGGCATCTGAAAATTACTAAATTACATATTTGTTTAGTTCTCACCAAAGCTGGACCCACTTTATATTAGGTGGCCTTAATTACTATGTACTAACATTGTAATAAATAATTTGATACAATGCACTTATAGTGTACATACATGTTTTTACATTGTACTTACATTTAAAAAATACCTGCATGTAATTACATCTGTAATTCATGTCTGTAGTTACATTTGTAATTATTGGCACATCCCCACCTAAGGGGATCCCCACCGTAGGGCCCTTAAACTTATCCACACCACCACACCTGTCCGTAATTCTACCCGTATCCCACCTCAATATAAGCAAAGGTGTTTTGCAATACAATCTGAACACAGTAAATACATTGTACTTATTTTTTGATGTAAGTACATACAACTTATGGCCACCTAATATAAAGTGGGGCCCCAAAGCTTGCTTTATTTTGCTGTAGATCATTAAACTGTTACGCTGCCTCAGAACTCTGTCCAAAATCAGTTTTGTGAGGGGCCTTTGTGCGCAAACGCTGCCTTACAAGTCATTGTCTGGTAAGGCAGCGAGGCAACAAGTCAACTGCTGATAGGTTTACAGATGCAGCCATTGTTTGTTTCTGTCGTTACTCTTGTTTGTTACCATGAAAATGAATGAATCACCTGTCTCTCATTAGCCCCTTGTCATCTAGTGTTTTTAAACCCTCAGTCGTCCTCTGTTTATTGTCTTGTGTTAACGTTTCATACTGGCGTTTCCATGTTTATTTCCTGATGTTTATTAAATGTGATATCATCGTTTATCTGCGTCAAGCCTCTTTGAATCTGAATTATCAAGTCAAGCCAGTACATGCAGTTGTATTATAATAAAGAAAATAAGTCCCAAATGTTTGGAATATAATGAGTAAACAATGACAGATTTTTAATTTCAGGCTTTTCTGTTTAATATAAATCGCTCTACGTTCCTTTAAAGAAAAACAGAGTTCCCTGTAAACGCTCTGTTAGGAAAACAGATGCTAGTACTCAGGGAATCCGCTTGCTAATCAAAAGCTAAGTCCCGTGAAAGCAGTGTAAAAGCGTTGTTCTTGTCACTCACCTTCAGCATAACATCCTTAAGGCAGAAAGTTATCAGTTGGTCATGTCAGCTGTAACTTTTTCTTTTTTGTATGTGTGCCTACATCTGGTATTCCCTCAGCTTCCTCTTCATGCACATGGAACAGGAGAAATGTATACATAATAAATATGTGATAATTTTGCATATTTTAAAGTGCATGAAGCTTTTAAAGTATCAAATATATTGGTATAAATAAACCATTGCCCTGGTGAGATAATCAATGTCAAACCGTTGACAGATTCCCCCTAGCTACTTCGGTATTTGACAAATCTCATATGATGCTCCTCTGAAGTTCATTAAAATTGCACAAAAAAACCCTGTATGAAATAACAATTTAAACATGTCTCCTGCCATTTTGCAATAGTGCCTATGGAAATGTTCATCATTAAAACTAAATTTCTTTGCCCTGTACATTTATGTAGTTGAAGAATACTTCTTGCTGCTTTGGCTTTAAATGGCCCACAAATGAGCCCTTGGATTCCCCCAGAGAAGGTCTACATTTGCGGAGGCTGATCGAGGGTGTGCCCACAAGGCATACAATGAACTTGAGGGTTACTGGGGCTCTAATCACTGGAGAGAGTGATACTGGAGGAGAGGTGTGTGCCGTCTCAGAGCTGATGAGCTATTCACTGTCTGTATACTGCAGTGAGGGAACTCTCTGACCTAGTTGGGTATTGCCTTTAGTGCTGCTACTAATGAGTAGAGATGTCACAGGCTGTTGCCAACATCCCAATTATCCCTGCTTCCACTTCAAATCAAGGAAAACTCTGTTTAACAGACAACAGATCTGCGGTCAAAGATTCCGCAAAAGCTTCAGCATCAGATTTTACAGAGGTTGGTAATAAACAGGTAATCACAGCTGTGCGAATACTTGGAGAAAAAGCATAGTTGCTAGTGTGATATACCTTTTATGTCAATAGTTATAGTCAATACTGAGTAGATTAACTTTTATTTTAAACAAAATATTCCAGGCTACTTTATCTGTTTTTGTTCCACATAATGAAAATAGTAAAAAAAAAAAAAAATTAAGCATTAAGCATTTCCTATCAGGGGTTGCATTTACGTGTGGCAGAGTATAGCAGTTGCCATACACTTGCATTCAGACAAGCAGGGAAAATAAACAGCTCACGATGCCACTTGTTAGTTATGTTGCAGCTTTGAAAAGCAAATTTAAAGGGTTTAATTCACTCAAAAATGAAATTGATGTCATTAATGTCTCACCCTAATGTTGTTCCATACCCGTAAGACCTCCGTTTCATCTTCAGAACACAGTTTAAGATATTTTGTATTTAGTCCCGGAGCATCTATGCACACTGTACTGTCCATGCCCAGAAAACTAATACAAACATCCATGTCCATATGTGACATCAGTTGGTTGATTAGAATCTCTTGAAGCATCGAAAATACATTTTGGTCCAAAAATAATATAAAATACGACTTTATTCAGCTTCAGTCTTCTCTTCCACGTTTGTTTTTAAACCTCAAATAAAAATTCAAATGGCCATGAATCAGTGACTCGATCAATGATTCGGATCGCCAATGTCATGTGATTTCAGCAGTTTGGATCCCGGGTTAAACTGCCAAACTGCTGAAATCAGATGACATTGGCGATCCGAATCATTGATCGATTCACTGATTCATGGCCATTTAAATCTTTATTTGACGTGAAAATGTCTTAAACTGTGTTCTGAAGATGAACGGAGGTCTTACGGGTTTGGAACGACATTAGGGCATGACATAAATTTCATTTTTGGGTGAACTAACCCTTTAAACAGCCTGAGCTTAACGCCGTGTCCTAACCTATGGTCCCAACCAGACTCGACCCGAGATAAGTAGATCAAAAATTACAGCCAATCAGAAGAGCATGTGGATGGGCTATTTCTGCAAGCGTACTGACTGCATTCACAACAAAATGAATAAGTAGCTACAATATCGAATTCCTAAATCTTCCACCATTTTAGCATGATTTAAAATATGACTTTTAAAAAAAATCATAGAATACACTTGTTTGCTCACCTTGAGTTGACAGTTTAAACATGGTTGTTTCATTTGATTTATTTTCAAGATCTGAAGTGAATTATCCATTTTAGCTTTCAGTAAGGGTGTTTATAAAAGGTCACAAAAATTATACTCAAACTCACTTTAAATTCACTGCACTAGTCATACATAATGTACACTTTTCATACATTGTATGTTGTTCCAGTCACAACAGCGCAGAAATGAAAACGAATTAACTGAGTAACATAGAAAATATCATTTCTCACGTGGGACAGTGCAAACCCAGTTTTTGCAAGTTAAGCGACAGAAAAATCATTCGGCACGCCAGGAGCATGGTCCAGAAGCCAAAAATCAACATGGTGCTCGACGTGAAAATGA
The DNA here is from genome assembly GCF_024679245.1 of Pseudorasbora parva. Taxonomy (NCBI): domain Eukaryota; kingdom Metazoa; phylum Chordata; class Actinopteri; order Cypriniformes; family Gobionidae; genus Pseudorasbora; species Pseudorasbora parva. Next base: position 30,834,653 of record NC_090183.1, on the reverse strand, counting down.
TAATCGTGTCGGGCTGAAACTAGAAAAAAAAAAGTGTCGCACCTGTATGATAGAGCCCATAATGTTGATTATATGGCTATGTTGTGTTTTTAATTCATAAGTCAATACCATTGCTAAATATTATCTCCTTAAAACGGCAGTGAACCAGTCTCAAAAACGTCACAAAATTACCTTGCTACCAAACCCATCAATGTGCAGGCCCATCATTAATATGCTGCGAGACAGGGGAGTCTCAAGAGAAGCCAGGTTATCCCGGCATATATTTTTGTTGATATGAAAAATTATATATATATGTGAATTATATATATGATGTAAATTACGAAGTTATGATTAACTATCTGCCTTGTTGTTCAAAGCGTTTCTAAGGATGGTGATTTATAGAAGGCAGACTCAGATGGTGAATGGCAACATGGCTTGTGTAGCATTAGTAACACATAATGTATAACACATTGTTAGCTGTTTGATAACGCAGTTAAGCAAAAGGCTAATCATATTAATTAGCGTTAGATGTCCGCCGTTGTAAAGAGTGATGCCACTGTGATGTAGAAAGGATGTAGCATTACATTCAACCTATTTTAAGGCATGAGGAAAACATTTTCACAGGAAAAAAAAAAAAAAACGAAGTTTATTTTGGTGATCAAAGATGAGTTTTAAGGGATACATTTTTTATAGACTTCAGGGGGACTTTAAAAATGTATCATGCACAGAGTGACTATGCATCATCTGGAATGTAAATAAAGAAAACAGTTTGAGAAAACTTAAAATGGAGGAAAATGTCTTACACTGGAGCTAAATAAGCAATCAGTAATAATAATAAAAACAAATTTTTTAAATTGGATTTCTGAGTAATCATAACACTATATAAAGTTTATTAATATAGTATGCAGTTTTTGGGGTGCAGATATGTACTTTGTGGCGCATTATACTGGCGCAAACTACCCAATAGCGTGTCATATTCATATGCACGCCAAAACTCATTTTGGCATATACATTCCACAACATTGCAGACTCTTTTGATATGCATTCTCATGTGACTGTGTTGAGTATTTTTCTTAGTGTATAGTTTCCCAGCTAACAGAGAATGTTCTCAGACCTTAGAACAATGTCATGAAAAGGCTCTTTAAAAGATTCCAGTAAACATTAACAGAACCGTTTTTTACTGTCCTCAAATCATTAACACTCTAAAAATGCTGGGTTAAAAACAACCCAAGTTGGGTTGAAAATGGACAAACCCAGAAATTGGGTTGTTTGAACCCAGTGAATGGACCCATTCAAACAACGTTCTGGGTTTGTCCATTTTCAACCCAACTTGGGTTGTTTTTAACCCAGCATTTTTTAGTGTAGCACAAAATCATTCTCGTTCATAGAGTTTGGCAGAGTTGGCATAGAGTTTTCCCTGTTTGGCATTCATCTAAAGTTAGTTTTTTTTTTTTTTTTTTTTTTTTTTTTTATGTTATACTTGAAACTTTGTATTCTTACTTTTTACATTGTATTATTTTGCAAACATAATGGGATGCTCCCTTAATGTTCACCTAACCAAGAAAAGTTTTTTTTTAGATTTAAATCTTTTTTTTTTCAAAGAACATTCACAAAGAATGTTTCTATAACTTAAAGGTTCCCTAGAATGACTTGAAACAATATGTTAAATTGTTCTCTGATATCTACATATAGGGTATGTGGCTTAAAGGCCAAAGGGCAAAAATTATCTAGACAATGCTGTCTCTCTAAGAAACTTTCAATTTAATCAGAAATTGTTTAAACAGTTAATAAGTGGATAAATCACTACTTACTGCTTGCAGGAATATAGTTGCTATTGCCCCTTTCTCCAGTTTAAGACGCTGAGCGAAGCTTGCTTGAAATGGGCTGAGCAAAATTTTTTGAATTAAATTGTTGTGGTATTCAATTATAATAAACATCAACCATAACTGTTGACATTTTTTATCTGTGGGAAGGGTAGAAAAGTCTCCTGCACAGCGTGGAACATGAAGTGTGTCCATGTGAGCAGCTTGTTTGGATGATTCGCTCCATTTCCGCCTGACAATGCAACATGTTTGGACAGATGCAAATGTTGGGGGCGTGCATATAAATGATCCCCAATGCTTGCGTCACGGTTGGGTTTATGTTAAGAAGCACTTTTTTTCCCGTTGTGTTAAGAATTCACAAGATTTTCATAAGAAGTAGGAGGCAATGATGTTTGAGACTCACAGTATGGGATGTCAATGTACTGAACTCTTATTATTTCACTATGGCAAGGTTAATTCAATTTTTCATTCAAGGGCACCTTTAAAAGGGGACGTTAACAATCATTCTCAGAGCATATTTTTGTTAGCTGGGTTTTAGCTGATCTACAAGTAAAATAATAATACATTTAAATTCAAATAGATTTTTCTGCATATTTTAGTAAAGTAGCCGTGCATCTCAAAATAAAACCCTTCAGGGTGATACCAAGACCCTGATCACCCTGTCATTGTTTATTGTCAAAGACCAGCTGACCATACAATGTCCATTACTTATGTTTCTGCTAGCATTCCCCAGCTTTCACTAAAGTGCAGTTTTGCAGAGGAAGCACTGCAGTCAGCCTCTTTGTCTCCTTTGTCTCCTGCACTGCACACACCTCCCTCCTCTCCTAGAGGGACCCAGAGAGGAGAACACTCAGAACAAAGGGTTCTTTTCCACTCATACACACAAAGTCAACCGAAAAAAGCAAACAGACTAACAATACATACATATCTCCCATGCTGCTTCATGGCTTTTATCAGATATGGCATGCCAAGAAAGCAGCGAACTGCATTACACTTAACACAAAATGAAATCTTGGCCATGTATTGATGTTTTCACAAAGCAATTAATTCTGATTTATCGCGTTACTTGCTCAAGGATCTACAATAATCACCTTGAGAAACTCTAAATTACCCTGTCTATTTTAAAAGCATTCCACATTCAATACGCCTCTTTAACTACAAATTATTTTGTTACAGCTGCATTGCAGGAACCGAGTTATCGGCAAAACGACTTTATCAACTAAAATAATGAGGTATGAGAGTATTAAAATGCAAAACTGATCCAAATACGTCAATGTTCATAATTCAGTGAGAACACATCAATAAACAGTAGGTCTGTGCCCTAAAATGAGAAATGTGGTGCAAGGCTTTTATATAATGGCCTGCCACTGCTCCCAGTGTGAGGGCGGTTATACATTCAGAGATCCAAGAAAATAATCTTTGATGATAAGCAGGCATTTTCAACCATATTCTGCACTATTTATTTCCACCAAGATGTGAAGGTTAGATATAATTCACTTATTCTCCATAAAACGTATCTGAGACACAGATAAGAGCTGAATGCAGGGAGAGAGGCTGCAGAAACCCAGTAGATTTCTCGGCTTTTGCAACTTCAGAGAAAGACGTAAAGATAAAAGGAGGTTGTACAGTTAGCCATTGGAGACCACCACAAAAGCGCAAACTCTCTTCCATCTCTGCTTAACTGATGCATTATGGGGAGATTCTATAGTTTCCTTTGTTCAAGATCAGCAGGTTTGAGTTATTTGAAATACTATAAGACATCTGTGTTGATGCCAACCCAGGCTCATTGGAAACGTTACTCTGCTTAACAGCAACCACAGTGTGCCAGGTTGGAAATTATAACTTTTAAAAAAATATTTTGTATGGGTAAATAAATTATATATAAGAATGTCAACGATAGAATAATCACAACAGTAACTTTATGGGTGTTTCTATCGAGACTGCATCCTTCCTAGTCCAATCCTTCTGAGGCTTAGGCTCGAGCCCCCTACTATTAAAGTACTATTAAATCTTAATTTTGGAAAAATACTTTATCTTTATATTAACTGGCTTTATATTCATGCAATACAGTGAATAACAACCGTCTGCAGTCTCAAAGTGACTTTGATTATTGTCAGTTCAGTGTTAGTGATTCATTTACAGCAAAACAAAAGATAACATCTATGCTTTCATGTCCGAATATATATATATATATATATATATATATATATATATATATATATATATATATATATTATATACATATATATTTTTTTGTCTTAAATTTCATAATAAACTCAGACAAGCTCAGTATCAACTCGTTTTCCATTAGTTTATTTTTGTGAATTTAAATGTGTGCAAAGGATCGTGGGTGATTTAAAGGGATAGTTCACCCAAACATTTAAATTCTGTTTAAATAAAGAAGATATTTGGAAGAATGTGTGTAAACAAGCAGAGAGAGCAACCATTGACTACCATAGTCGGGAAAAAAACACTATGTTAATCAATGTTTGCTCTCTCTGCTTGGTTACACACCTTCTTTCAAATATCTTCTTTTTTGTTCAGCAGAAAAATAGAATGTCATACAGGTTGAGAACAACATGAGGGTGAGTAAATGATGACAGAATTTTCATTTTATGGCTGAACTATTCCTTTAAGGCCACGAAGGATACATCTGATGCATCCTTCGAAACAGGCCAAAAGAAGGCTGTGAAACAAAGGCTGTCTTCCACGGATCCTTTAAGTTGAGATGGCCTTCATGACTTGGCAGCCGAGATATGCTTCCCTTTGAGAAACACCCTATGTCATTTTTTAGGAAAAGTTACATTTAAATACACATGTGGAATCAAGTTGCAATAAATCTTAATCATTATTCCTAAAAACAAGTTCATTTAAAAAGTCAAGGTTAAAAGTTTATATCATACATTAAAAGTTCATAAATAGCATTATACAACCTGAACCAAAAAAAGAAAGAATCAAAACTTTAATTAAGAAACATGTTCATCATAGATAAGGTGGATTCAAGGTGAGTTGTATGAATTGCATTTTTATGCATACATGAATAGTTGTCTTTCATTTGTAATATCTTAATATCTCTACCTATCAGTGCAATCAGTCTTTCTTCATTCATGTCCACTGTGCACAAGAAGCAACAATCAACCCTCAATCATGTGATAAATCGTTTCCCACGATTGTGAGCGCTGTGCGAGAACATTTATGCCGCCTCTGCGCTTTGAAAAGTCTGTGTAAATTATGTGTTCGTTTGTAATGAGATCACACAGAGGAGTCCTTGCATTAAAGCTCAGATTTTGCATTTAACATTCGAAGATTACACTCTCAGCTCACGCTGTAATGCTCCAGGGATGTTTTTCCCTTGCCGCCACCATCCTCCTCTCTCTCTTTTTCTCTCTGTTTTTTGTTTTATTTTTACAAGAAGCATTTTCTCACACTCTGTTCTGGGTCTCGCCATCACTTCAAAGGCCCTGATTGTCATTAGCCGAGTCTGCGTTATGAATATTACATCTGTGGCGTGAGGCTGTGCCGCATAACCCGCCTCGACAACCGCATCAAATATTTAACTAGGTGACTGCAGGCACTCTTGTGTGAGTCTGTCTGAGAGAGAGAGAGAGAGAGAGAGAGAGAGAGAGAGAGAGAGAGAGAGAGAGAGAGAGAGAGAGAGAGAGAGAGAGAGAGAGAGAGAGAGAGAGAGAGAGAGGGTGGCTTTGAATGAAGTGTTTGTGGGGGTCGAAGGTTTAAGTTGTTCATCATTTACATGCTGGGAGTGCTGATCCTGACAGCAGCCACCACCTCATCATACCACTTAGGGAAATGAAAAGAACGAGACAGAGAGAGATGGTGGCAGAAGGTTAGGGGACAGGGAGGAGGGTGGGGCAAAGGGGTTAGTTTTAATCAACTTGCTGTATAAAGCTTACTTATGCAAACGGGTCCTGTGTGGATGAGATGGGGGCAATATCCCTGACAGAATGTCAAACAGCGATGAGATAACAGACAGCTGAGACGTGAGAGTAAATGTGTATTTCCGCTGTAAATGAACATAACAGCCAGGTTAATCATGCACACAGTAGAATTGGGAAATATGAAAAGGCGCGACGTTTGATCATCTATAGAAGCAAACATACTGTCATGCATAATGTAACAGACCGTTTCTTTCTTCTCGTCTTCAGTGGCTATAGAATATCATACACTACTGGTCAAAAGTTTTTCAAAAGAACTCAGTAAGCAATAGCTGTCATTTCACCATCATTTACAAGTCATATTTTCAGCAGCATTTTCTGCAGTCTTTAGTGTCACATAATCCTTCAAAAATAGTATGATATCCTGACATCTAGGCTAAAACAAAGCAAAATTTGGTTGGTCAGTGAAATTTTTAGACGTCTAACTATAACCCAACTATAACTATAACCTAACTATAACTAGCCTTCTAGAAAATGAACATGTCAAAGAAATGAAACCAAACACATTTTAACCACTGTCCACTACATCTCATAAGTTATTTTGGCAAAAACGACATGTAACCAAATCCAAGGTTATTTTGACTAGACGTGGGTTACCCATATCCGAACTTTATCGGGTCTACGGTAACTGAGACGGTGAAATGAGCCATTGCTTGCTGGGATTGATCAGAAATGTCACTTTTAAAGCAGTGACATCTAAAGACTTTTATAAGACTTTTAAAAAAGTTTCTTATTGCAAATAAATGCTGTTCTTTTGAACTATTTATTCATCGTCCTGAAAAACATGCATTATTTACCACAAATACGGATCAACACGGATGATAATAAGAAGAAATAATAATTAAACACCAATAATAATTCACAATATTTATCAAATCACAATAAGTTCTCAATGAATGTATTGTTTTAAAATTATATCTTAATTAATCTAAACCTTTGATCAGTGAACCTTCAGCTAAGGTCTAGCTGTAAGGAAAATCATTTATTTCCATTTCCCCCCAAAATGCATGACATTTTTCAGAAGTGTGTATTAGTTCAATGGTAGTTCAGCTACTTTCGTAAAGCTTTTCCAGTAACAGGCTGGTTTATAAAAATGGTAGCAGAGTAGCATGACCAAACACATTGCTAGTTTAAAAAAAAAAAAATTCCACATAAATCTGATTTACTCAAGTGAATCGATTTATCCTGAACAGTCCAGTCTGGTAAATGTAGCGCCGGACAGTCCGCTTCATTCTAGTAAATTTTGACACTATCACCCCTATTTTTGAATGTTCCTTTACTCAAAATCTTGAATGAGCAAAAACAAGCTAAACTTTTAGCTTCTCCAGGACTATATAGGTTAAATAAAGTAACAGAAGAGTTCCCACATGTGTGTGACATACAATCCACAAGGAATACATTATGAATCTGTGATGTGTTGCTTTGAGGTTCTAGGTAAAAAAAAAAAAAAAAAAAATTCTACATAAACTACTTGCACAAGAGATATCTGTTAAAGTCTGTTTTATCTCATGCACTCACTCTTCACCAGAAAAAAAAACATCAAAAGCAAAGAAATTAGGTCAAACTCCAAAGAGGAAAGGAAGAACGAAAGTGGAGGCAAGGCAAGGGGTACAATTGAATTGCTGTGTAGTTGGGTACTTTGGGGCGAATCTCGTTAATTATTTTCACAGTCATTTATTTGGTTGCCTTTCAAACTTGATAAATGAAGTGCAATGAAATGGAGAGAACAAAATGGCTTTAGCTGATGTTCTTACATTTTAACCTCTTAACCCTCGCCCTGTGCTGAGAAATAAATAAAAAAATGACATACTCCAAATAAAAATGTCTGCAGCTCTTAAACCCTATGGTCTATATCCATAAATGTGGTCTTATTTTAAACTAGACACTTTAAATTATGTTACCCAAAAGTCATAATAACTCAAATAGTATAGGGACAGATTAAAACAAGGGGAAATATGCATGTAAGTGACTCACGTTTTTATTTTTTTATTATTCCCTTATGGAAAAAAATATTAGATTTTAATTTTTATGCCCTGAAAATAACCTAAATATAAAACTGAATGTCTGATCATGCTTTGATTAAAATTTGAGGACGATTCTCTCAAAAATGTAGCTTCTGTAAGCTTTTATGTCAAAAAAGACTGGGCGTCCTTTCAATAAAGTCCAATTATATTAGAACATTTGTGTAATAGTAAAGAGTAGTTTTTATTCAAATAAATCTGCAATAAACTGCTAATTATAATGCATTTGCAGTCCCTGATAACTAAAACAACTATTTACAGAATTTACAAGTGTAAAAAAACTCATTTAGTTGATAAAAACAGTCTCTTATTTAGTCTGCGCGTTGTGTGTAAGTGTGTGCGCTGGATACGATGAATGAATACTGTGGAGACGACGCTAAGTAACAGCTAAGTAAGCATGAGGTATTCACCAATGCTTCTTACGACGTCTCTTACAGAAACTACGCAAAATATTGTCTTTTGATTCGTTACTACATCCATCAATCAAATCTATGCTGGCTATGCATTGGCTAGGCATTGAATGGCTTATCCAACTAAAACAACCGGCGAGTTTGACTGACAGATGCATCACCCAGTGACGCGCTCCCTTTCTATTTATGTGTCCTAGTCAGCTTTTGATTGAAGGAGAGAGACCTGGGAGGGTTTAACAAGACCGGAACAGTCCACAGTACAGGGGAGATTGTCAAAATAAGGCTTACAATCGCTATTTCATTGAAAATGGACATGATTGATTACTCTTAACACAAAACGCTTATGCAAACAACGGAGGATTTTTAGTTTTTTCCCCTTATTTTTTCGTTGTTTTGGATTAAAAGTGGGATGCATTTTGAAGAGTGGACTCTTACACAGACATGTATGCTGTTGTTTCGTGGATTCGTCCGATCTGATCTGAACGTCAGGAGATGAAAGATGAGTACCGCGTTCATTATGCTAATGTTTAAATAGCCACTGCTTTAGCATTTAATTTAACCCTTTCCTCTCTGGTGAATTTATTGCAAAAACGAGTTCAGAACATGAATCTTGAGTGTTTTAGCTTTCAAATGATGCATAGTTTGTGATAGTTGATTGAACAGTTTGTATAAAACAAAAGTAATTATAAGTAGAGACACGCCCACTTGCGTCAGACGCCCCGCCCACGATCCGGTGCGGATTAAGAAGTTAAAGCAAATGCATTACAGCCACGGCTAAGCAGATCCTCAACAGTGTCAGGAGTCATTGCTGACTGTTTGCCTGAGGTAGTTAATATGCCAGGTGTTATTGCTGTTGTAAAACTGGTGAAATCTGTCAGCTAGATAATGCCTAAGCTGCTTGTCTCCACACTCATATTGCATTAGGTCTGCGACTGCTCTCTTAGATCCCTCACTCAGCATTCTAGGTTTTCACCCTGAAAATAAAATTGAATCGAATTTACATAATGTAAGAGTTTAAAATGTCAAACCAGTTAAATCACTATTTGATATACCATTAGTATTTTATGGTAAATAAGTGTTACTTTTTTTTTCTTTCAGCTAAAAATATTTAAATGGGTCATTCATATTATTATATATACTGTACATATATATATATATATATATATATATATATATATATATATATATATATATATATATATATATATATATATATATATATATATATATATATATATATATATACGTACATACATACATACATACATACATATATATACACACATATACACACAGAGGTCCTTCTAAAAAAAATAGCATATTGTCATAAAAGTTCATTATTTTCCATAATTTAATGATACAAATTAAACTTTCATATATTTTAGATTCATTTCACACCAACTGAAATATTTCAGGTCTTTTATTGTTTTAATACTGATGATTTTAGCATACAGCTCATGAAAACCCAAAATTCCTATCTCAAAAAAATCATGAAAAGGTTCTCTAAACGAGCTATTAACCTAATCATCTGAATCAACTAATTAACTCTAAACACCTGCAAAAGATTCCTGAGGCTTTTAAAAACTCCCAGCCTGGTTCATTACTCAAAACCGCAATCATGGGTTAGACTGCTGACCCGACTGCTGTCCAGAAGGCCATCATTGACACCCTCAAGCGAGAGGGTAAGACACAGAAAGAAATTTCTGAACGAATAGGCTGTTCCCAGAGTGCTGTATCAAGGCACCTTAGTGGGAAGTCTGTGGGAAGGAAAAAGTGTGGCAAAAAACGCTGCACAACGAGAGGAGGTGATCGGACCCTGAGGAAGATTGTGGAGAAGGGCCGATTACAGACCTTGGGGGACCTGCGGAAGCAGTGGACTGAGTCTGGAGTAGAAACATCCAGAGCCACCGTGCACAGGCTTGTGCAGGAAATGGGCTACATGTGCCGCATTCCCCAGCGGCAGAAGCACCCGACCTGGGCTACAGAGAAGCAGCACTGGACTGTTACTCAAATGTTGCACGTCATTGCATGTCATTCGGAAATCAAGGTGCCAGAGTCTGGAGGAAGACTGGGGAGAAGGAAATGCCAAAATGCCTGAAGTCCAGTGTCAAGTACCCACAGTCAGTAATGGTCTGGGGTGCCATGTCAGCTGCTGGTGTTGGTCCACTGTGTTTTATCAAGGGCAGGGTCAATGCAGCTAGCTATCAGGAGATTTTGGAGCACTTCATGCTTCCATCTGCTGAAAAGCTTTATGGAGATGAAGATTTTGTTTTTCAGCATGACCTGGCACCAGCTCACAGTGCCAAAACCACTGGTAAATGGTTTACTGACCATGGTATTATTGTGCTCAATTGGCCTGCCAACTCTCCTGACCTGAACCCCATAGAGAATCTGTGGGATATTGTGAAGAGAAATTTGAGAGACTCAAGACCCAACACTCTGGATGAGCTTAAGGCCGCTATCGAAGCATTCTGGGCCTCCATAACACCTCAGCAGTGCCACAGGCTGATTGCCTCCATGCCACGCCGCATTGAAGCAGTCATTTCTGCAAAAGGATTCCCGACCAAGTATTGAGTGCATAACTGAACATAATTATTTGAAGGTTGACTTTTTTTGTATTAAAAACACTTTTCTTTTATTGGTCTGATAAAATATGCATTTTTTTTTAGATTTTCATGAGCTGAATGCCAAAATCATCAGTATTAAAACAATAAAAGACCTGAAATATTTCAGTTGGTGTGCAATGAATCTAAAATATATGAAAGTTTAATTTTTATCATTACATTATGGAAAATAATGAACTTTATCACAATATGCAAATTTTTTGAGAAGGACCTATATATATCTATATTGGACCATTATATATAAACATATATATATATATATATATATATATATATATATATATATATATATATATGTTTATGTTTAATAATTATGTAATAAATTGAATTACAAGTCAATTTTATGCAAACATAAAACAGTCCAACTTTGGTGTTCCATGACTATTTTGCACATCTCAGATAGAATACAATTTGTTTTTGTTTTACTGCCGTGCTTTTAAAAAGCACCCCATCGGTATGTCAACACCGGGGTCAGATCAGGTCAAATATAGTTGTTAACTGCTCTATCCTTCAATAACAGCCTCTTTATGACAAGTCTGTACTTAAATATGACATTTCAGACTTTTTTAAATCAGGCTGAATTGATCAGGGCCCTTTGTTAAAAATAAACTCTGGCTATGTATTTTAAAAGAACAGAACTAGGTTTGTCAGGATTATTAGTTATTTTGGTGTTTTGGAGTAAAAAAAATGGCTTCAAAATGTTACAGTATATTTTTATAGAACAGTGATAACAAAGATGTTGGAATCAAATTTCTTTCTACATCTCATAGAAAGGAAAATAAATGATACTGAAGGGAGTTACTGAATGTCAAAAAGAAGAAAGAAAAAAGAAAACTAGAAATGGAGAGAGAGAGAGCCTCCACCATTTCCACCCGACAGTATACATGAATTATTTCTCTTCAGAATGTTGAATAAGATTTATTTTTAAGGTAAAAGCCAAATCGCTATGAGAGCTCTAGGCTTCATGTTTTATTAATGTAGGACTATTTACTGAAGTTGATGTCAGGTAAGCTAAGAAGCTCCCCAGGCCAGTCTAAGCACAGAGGGCTTGTGTCCAATATTAGACCCTGTCTAATAAAGAGAGCAGGTCAAGGCCATAGGTAAACATATAGCTGCCGTAATTCCCACGGAAGAGGACACAGGGAGCAATAAGAGGCGCTATAATGGTAAAAAAAGAGGGAAAGACACAGACAACAGAGCTAATAATCTCAGTATTGCAATGAACATGGTGAAAAAGCCCATCCATCTTTGGATTTGGGGTCAGTGTACTTATGCTGTCAGACAAAGGGTCATTGTGAGAAGGGATGGGTATGTGGTTAGGTAATGTTGCCTTTGTGGTGGCCCTTGGGGCAAATATGTTTCAAGTGTGTGCCTGTGTTTATGGACCTCATTTTTCAATCACGAAAAGAAGGTGACACATTCTGAAAAACATAGAAGAGCAGTGTTTTTATAATGCAGTAACAAAAAATATCTGAAAGTCTGCTACTTAAAGGAACAGTTTGCCTGAGAATTTAAACTCCATTTTGTTCCAAACCCTTGTGACTGAAGATGGTCTGTGCTGATTCGTTTTTTATGGAGACTGAAGCTTTCGCTTCAACATAGGACACAAAAGCCCCATAAAATAAAGATGTTGTATGACTGCAGATGGCTTGCATAAAGCATTTGGG
>NC_090183.1:30404676-30517176 GCF_024679245.1 Pseudorasbora parva | reverse complement strand
CGGGAAGGCAGCGCTGCATTTGAACCGATTTGAACGCAGAAATGACAGGAAGCTTCACAACATCACGCTACAGTCGTGTCGCAAAAGTGGATCTCCGCGGTCACTGCTCTTACAGGACTTCACCAAATCAACAGTTACCAAAGAAATGTGTTTTTGTCGGAGCGGTCCCAGCGATAAAGGTTCACGGTCCTGCTTTGGAAGCAGGCGGTGAGTAAAACTGCTTCATATATACAATATTCCATAATATACAATAGTCCATAAACCGAATCATATCCTCATAAACTGCGAGTAAACACACACAAATGTTGACAGGCCACTAAATTACAGTACATACCACAGAGTCCTGCTGTTGTTGCTTCTCCTGTTCAATTTATTTCAGGCTCCGGATCTGATTCTGGATCATATCTGTATAAGTTGAATCTGATTGATAGCCATAGTTTATTTAGGGTAGCGTTTTCTTCTCCACGCTTGAGGACGTCACCTCTTTGTGTGCGCTCGTCATTCTTTAGCTCCACCCGCACGATACGCCTCCAGGCGCTCGTTTTTTTCCGAAAAGACTCGGTACAGCCTATATTTCTTTTATAAATATAATCAAACTAAAGACTTTTCGGAGATATGAAGGATGCAATACTACTCTATAGGTACTCAAGACTGACATGAGATTGACTGAGTGTTTCACCCCCCCTTTAATATCAGGTCAACATTGGCTTGTTAGAATAACCAGTTTTGGCTTCTAAATAGTTTTTTTTTTTTTTTTTTTTTTTTCTTTTGTTGACACACACACACACACACACACACACACACACACACACACACACACACACACACACACACACACACACACACACACACACACACACACACAATTAATGACTAAATTAACTGTATCATCTGCTATATTACTGATCTGCTCACATTGTTGCTATATAATAAATTGAAATGAGCTGATAACATCACCGTTTTCTCCAAGACGACTGTACAGTCGAATCAAATTTTGTTGGAATATTTTCCTCTTTAACACTGTGAAGCTGCTTTGAAACAATCGTCTTTGTAAAAGCGCTATATAAATAAAGTTGACCGTAAACAAACACACACACGAGAGGACCGGCCAAAATGTCCTCACTTTGTCCTCATTCTGATGGTCTAAAACTCAAACCACATATCACAAAGATAGTTGTACAAAAATGCTGTGTGTGTAAGTAAAATAAACACGCTATAGGGATGAAATAATACTACCAAGTATGAATGTTATATTATTCTACATGTTAAACCGCTCTAAGACAATGAGTATACTCTGGAGCCTCTCTAACACTGAATTTCAACTTGAGGGCCATGACATAAACCTGCTAATCACATATTTAAGCATAGGATAAAAATAAATAGGCTTATTAAAGCCTTTTTTAAATAAAAAACCCACTTTTAAATAAAAAAAAATCCCTCATGATTTACTCACCCTCAAGCCATCCTAGGTGTATACATTCTTCTTTCAGATGAACACAATCTGAGTTATATTAATAAATAAATAAATATTGTTTAAGCATTTTGAACTGTGAGAGGCATTACACTTTCTCCGTAAGTTGAGTTTTAATATGGATATAGAAAGTAATTTACTCCTAGGATGCCTTGAGGGTGAGTAAATCATGGGGTAATTTTCATTTTAAAGTGAACTACACTCCTAAAAAATCTGAAAAATACTTATGAATCCTTTGATTTAAGTTAGACAAATAAGACTTAACATGGACAGGTTGCATGAATCTCAAAAATCCTTAACAGAAATGTGTGTGGTGTGTTGTGTTGTGTGTTTGAGCGTGATTTTTCTGTGTGAGTCCGTTTAATTATGGATGATTGTTTGTGTTGGTTTGTCAGCCTGCACTGTTGTTAAAGGACTTTAAGATAACTGCTAATTCCACTCCTGCATTATCGATCTGCTGGGTATAGTTTTATAGGCTCCCACTCAGGCTACATAATTAATGCTTAACGTATTCAATTAGTAAGCTTTGCTCTGAACTGAGAGAGTAATTGAGTCCAGTCTAGCAGGAAGGGCATATTACAGTATGGGTTTGTGTTCATTTTTGCCTTTTAATCGGAGTCTTGACAATCTGCATATTCAGTGGGATGGCGGTTTGGGTGTGATATATATCATGTCCCAATTCCATTGCCTCCAAACGGTGTGTTAGAGATTGTTCCTCTACAATGTAGCTCATCTATTGGTTTTATTCTCACTGGTGAAATCATTGCACCTGTCTCAGGACATGATTCCAGCTGCTATTTCTGCACCTGTATCAGTTCGCCGCACACCAGGCATGCAGACATCGGCACAGACTAGGTCAGGGAAATCTGCCAAAACAATTGCAGATCCTCTTTCATTTCTCTGAGTGTATCATAGTTAGTCAGTTATCCATTTCTTTTTATGCTCACTGTCTCCATGCTGCATTTTAAATTACCTACTCAGCCTAATTTAGGGTTTTGATGTTCTGATGTCCTTTTTGTGTCTTTCATACTATAGCTGCCACTTATCTTTCTACATGAAAACACTATGGTGTTATTCTATTATATTCAGTTTTACCAAGTATGATATTTTGTATCAAGGCTAGTTGTGGCAAACATCGTTATTAACATTTAAACAAGGATTTGTGCTTGCTATGGTTTAAGGTTTAAGAGATCCTTGTTTGTTCATTACTGATCATCACCTGCAGAGGGAGCCCATTTACAAGAGCCCATTGGCCATTTAAACCACTTGATGATTTGGTCAGTACATACTCAGAGATTGAAGCTTCATCTGATCTGTTGTACCCTTTAGTAGATTTGTCTTCCAAAGTAACCAACTAATTGTTCGTAAGCAAGTTTCTTTACACTGATTCTTGAGACATGGGACAAAACTGTCCCAGAGTGGCAGTGTGAATGTAGTGTGTCTCTGGCTGAGAATTGTGTCGAGGGTCTTTCCCACACCTGTGTACTTTCAGCGTTCCTCTCTGTTGACAGCAATCCCATATCCCACACACTTATGCACCATCTAAATAAAGTGTCTCCGTAATTAAAGTAAGACATGAAGCACAGACACGCATGGGAATTTAGAGATTGTGATCTAAAGATAGACTTTATCACCTTTTGGTGTCTCTCATATAATAATGTTTATGCAACAATACTGTTAGTACATGTTTCAATTAGGGCTGGGCGATATGGCCCAAAAAAATTATCACGATATAATTTAGCATATCAGTCGATATCGATAAATATCACGATAAATGTAAAATCTTTATTTCTTTAAAGTTTAAAGGCATATTTTTGCTCCTGAGTGAAATATGTAGAAAACAGACAGTTAGCTGTGGTTTTAAACTATCCTTTATTGTCAAAACATGACAAACACTTCCCAAACAAGTGAACAATTTATTTAAACTGAGGTAGATTTATTTATTAAAATCTTAACTGTGGTCAGCATTTTTTTACTCAACACTATATATCAATAATATATCATTATACAGGGCTTGACATTAAGCATGTTTATGTGCTTGTCCTTCGAACAAGTAAATCGTTCAAGCTTGTCCAAGTAAAAAATTAGCTTGTCCGGAAAAGTGTGTGTGTGTGTGTTTGTGTGTGTGTGTGTGTGTGTGTGTGTGTGTGTGTGTGTGTGTGTGTGTGTGTGTGTTGTAAATATAATTTATTCTGAAGCAATATTCTCACCAGTGTTCAATCAGCTTTGACATATTTAAATCTGCATATTTGTGGTTTTATTTTTATTGAATCATTTGAAATTTGTGATATTTTCACCTTTTATAAAGGGCATTTTCCCTTAATCTTATTAACTATAGGCTAAGCTTCATGTTTCATTTTATATTTGTAATTTTGATCAATACATTTAATTAAAATAAAACACTATAAGGGCTGTTAGCAATCAAATTAAATAATTTACACTGAAAAATTACAACAGCATTAAATAATGTTTTGAGATTTGTAGTTTTGAATAGACAAATAAGACATGTTGGAAAGTATGTTTAAAGATCAAATTAAACCACCAGTAGGTGGCCGTCTTAATGAGCGAGTCATTGAGTCGTTCATTCAAACGATTCATTCAAACAATGAATCGTTCATTTACACACGTTGTTGTGAGACGCGTTGCGGTTCTGCTGTGAACGATTTTCGCAGCTGAAACAGAACAAATAATGCAATATTGAGCGTTTATATATTTATTTGTCTAAGTAAAACACTAAGAACGCAATCGGTCAAAAAAAAAGCGTTTTAAGAAACATTTTGAGGCCCCTTCTAATTGCCTCACAGTGGATTGTTCCCCGTGCATCTCACCGACACACACACACAAACACACCTCACCGACAGTGGGCTGGTCGGGAGAGAGAAAAGTTCAGTATTTGTGGATCTCCAGTAAGGGCTGTCTAGTCTATTTTATTCATTTTAAACACCAGATGACATTATTTCTCTTATGATACAGGCGATGCGGAGTCATTAATACATCACCAAAGACAAACAATTATGATAGTGATGTACAAGTCCGATGTTTTAGTGATTATAGTTTGGTAACGTTAGCCTGTTGTAAATAAGTCACCCACTACAGCTAACAAGGTAATAAGCCGGTGTGTGAATGTAGTTAATGTAGATTCACCGCTGTGTTGGGCTGCATGTTATATGGAAGGACTTTGAAGAAACACGATAATTTAATAATTAAATTCTGTGTGGTGAACGTGAACCTATGATAAGCAGTCCACGCACGTCGCTCTGTTTAATGTCGGATGGGATCGCTAAAATATCTCCAAACCACTGAAGTTGAGCGAACTAACTTGTCAACGATATCTGTGTCCTCCGAGCTGGCCGTGAGCGCTGCATTTTCTTCACTATTGCTCATTTTTATCGCTCCACTTATCTCCGATCCTCCAAGCCTGTCAGCCACAGACTGTAAACATTACCGCGTGCAGCACCCAGACGCCCGGTCTGCAATACGCATGCGCAGCATTACGGATAGCGCGTAAGCATTATATCGAGAATTTATCGACCTGTTGTTATCGTTTTATCGAGGAAAATTATATCGTGATAATTATCGTTATTGTTTTATCGCCCAGCCCTAGTTTCAATACATACCTCGTTTTTAACCATGGTGTTCGGTTCGGTTCAGTTTTTTTTGCTATTCTATTCTTAGGCCACAGGAACAGAAAGAGGTTAGGAAGAGAATTTTTTTATTGTAATACCCTTTCTTTATTTAACTTAAAAGGCTTAAAAAACTTTACTTAAACTTAACTTTACTTTAAAAAAAACTTGTACACATTCCTGATGTATTGTATAATATAAAATAAATATATATAAAGGTTTACAGTGGTAGGTCAGAGATGTACAGTATAGCCTTTAAGTATGAAATTGAATGAATAAATGTAGACTAAAATTAAAAACTACATACTCTTCAATATGCAATATACATTGATTGAAAGCTACTGTATAATTACTTTATTCAAGAGCAGTGAGTGATTTTCTCTTTGTTTTATGTTGTTTTATTGACATAATTTTAGAGGTGAACTGTCCCTTTAAGGACAAGCATTCAGCGACCTAAGACCTGCTCGCATCTCATATACAGACACACGCAATTTTACTTTCACTCAAGACATTACCGAATGTTTTTATATATTTTAACCTTGTGCGTATTTGACAAAGTTAGCACACTAAGACTTAGCCCAGTAATCACGTGTGTTTGTGCTCAGCACATGTAAAACGCGAATGAAATGTTTAACCGGCAAGACTTTAAAACGCGGCTAAACACTTCCTAACTTTAGTGCATATGATTGGATATTTGCTCACATCAGCACGTAGACTCACAGACACACTCAAAAAGAGCCTAAATAAACTGAGAGAAATATTTCAAACGAAGAGAAACAGAAATAATTAATTAAATGCAAAACCGGGAAGAAGGAAAAAAAAACGCAATTCACAAGCGTGTATTGAACTGAGGAATGCCGCACCGAACGATTTCACTATTATATTGAGAATTGTGACCTAAAGGATTATTAGGATCTGTCTCTCTCTCTCTCTCACTCTCACTCTCTCTCTCTCACTCTCACTCTCTCTCTCATTCTCATTCTCACTCTCATTCTCACTCTCATTCTCACTCTCACTCTCTTTTTATATATATATATATATATATATATATATATATATATATATATATATATATATATATATATATATATATATATATATATATATAACTAACTAAAATACATATGTATTTAATTTCCACAGAAGAAAGTCAGTCATACAGATTTAGAGAAACATCACATTAAAATATGTAAATAGTAGTAAATAATAACATCATTTTTATTTTTGGTTAAATCTGCTTTACTTTGTAGAAAACCAATTGATTTACGGATTGTGATTGTCTAGTTTATTAAGAGAAGGCATTCCATAACATTTGTGAATTAAAAGATATGAAACCCAAACCTGTTTATTTTTTCCTGCTGTGTAGCTCTGACATAATTATATGTGGTTTAGCACACCATGCTGTGTTATAGTATGCATGTAGTTGTTTTTTGCTTCTTCTGTGAGCAGCATCAAAGTACAGAGATAGGGAGAGCGAGGAGCTGGATGATATTGATCAGGGCCAGTTCATTTTCTGTTGTCCCCGGTGAGTTGCTCTGTGGGAAATAGCTAGTTTGTCTCCTGTCAGGGTGGCTTTAGAGCAGCCTGGGTTCCATCCTGGTTAGTGATAGTCACTTATCTGGTCAGGATTTGCAAATATACTGTACGTGAGCTACTGCTACTAATAAGTTCACACACATCATTCACTATATATGAATGTACTTAATTTCTATAAATCATATCAACCTTAAATGAGAATGCTAGTCATTCTGGCTTTGGCTATAATGGCATACATGTAAAAATACAACAAATCAGGATTTTGAAGATTTTTCAATCACTGCAAATTAACTCTTTAGCCACTTCGTATTAACAAACTTCTGTCTGTCTAATGTGTACAGAAATCTCTTACTTTTTTAAAGATTGACATTGCCATTGAGACACCATCACAGCAATCTTCAGAGATATAATGTAAAAGACTACTTAAATCTAGCTGTTGTATATGTAGTGTAATATACTTGCACAGTTCTGCTATCAATCTGGCAAATGGTACACCATTGATCAGTTCTGTATAATGTATTTTGCCTGACACAGACTGATAGTCAGGCTGACTAAAGCATTTATTCACAATTTTGCGGCCATCTGTATATTTAAAAAGGGACAGCAGATCCCATGTGTGAAGCACTGAAATGGAAGAGTCACGCTTTTAGGGACAGTGGACGGCGTTGTATTGATTGCGTGTTGTGGTCAATCGGTCTTCCTTCCCTCACACCTCTGTTGTGCTTTATGTTAGAATCATCACTGTCCAATTCCTGTTTTTATTATTGAGTATGCATACATTTTTTCAAAAAAATTTTTTTATCCAATTAAGCTTTTTACAGTTTTTTAAAAATATATTTTTGTTGTTCATTTTTGTTTTGTGTGAGGTTAATGCAGCATTAGTTGATATTATATTTGAGCTGTTTAATAAATATAGTCAGGCTGTCTGATCATAAGTCCTGTGGCATGCAACCGTCACCCAATCTAATGTTGCACAAGTCATGGCCTTTTCGCATGGACCACTGCCCACAGATTATAAGAAACCATTTAGAGAAACACCATGTATGATCTTTTACAGCAGGACTAGCCAACTACTAGGTATGAGGTGATATCAAATAGAAGTATTATTTTGCGTCATGCTGCATATTGAGTTAAAGTGTTGAAGACAGTTGTTAACTGATTGTGTGATATGTAATGAGATCTTTTTATGGTCTAAACGATAGTGTTCCTTAATGCAGCTCTGCGGTTAGTGTTAGTGAATACCAACTGGCCTATTTTAAGCGGCACTGATTTGTCCCTCTCCCTACCCTGCCAGGACACTTGTCATGTCCCAGATCCCCTTTCATGGCATTCTCCACTTAACGAGTTTGTGGATATTAATGACCAAAGTTTGAGGTGAAGCCTCTGGACGCTGTCACTCTTTTTCTTGCTCCCTCCCTTTCCTTTTGCTTTCGCCATTATGAAAAGGTTGTAGATTGTGTCACTGCTTGGCACGGATCCCATGCCTGGTGGGTATCCTGGTGAGAGATCTGGTAGTAACTCCTCCCGGTTGACACGTCTGAGGTTAGCTGTGTAGATAAACTGAAGGTCAGGGGCTTATCCTTTTTCAACGCCCTTGCTGTTGTCCTGATGACATTGAGGGCAGCTGCTCCAGCGGTTAGGTGCCCTCCTCTCTGCCCACTCTGAACAGATGCCAGTTCCCCTTCGTGCCAGCCTTACCCAGAGGGACCAATTAAAGCTACAGCAGCTGCTGGCATCAATGCCAGTTAGAGCGGAAAGAGGAGTGTGAATTGATGAAGAGATGTGAAGGGACTTGAGACGAGAGGGACACTACAACGTCAAGTACTTTCTGTCTTCTTAACACCTGCTTGACACTCAAAGGTCCAGGTGTAAAGAAGGGTCTTTGCACTCTCCGAACCTGGCAGTCCACAACTGACCTTTCCCCTGTGAACATTTTGGGGCAAATATATATATATATATATATATATATATATATATATATATATATATATATATATATATATATATATATATATATATATATATATATATATATATATATATATATATATATTTGCCCCAAAATGTCACAATAAACACACCATAAAATACCAAAAAAGTGGTCCATATGACTTTTACTTTGTTGGTCCTTATGGCTTGTACAATGAAAATAATCGGTAACAGATTTCACCATTGATTATTTTTTAGGATTAATGCTAATTCATTTTAAGCTTAATGCTTTTATGATTAATGCTTTTATTCAGCAGTGACGCATTAAATAGATCAAAAGTGGCATTTATAGGATGTTACATAAGTTAAATACATTTAATAAATGTTGTTGTTTGGAACTTTATATTCATCAAAAAGTCAATTTTGATTGATGTTTTTATCATTATTAATAATAATGTGATAGAAATGTTTCTTGTGCAGTAAATCAGCATATTAAAATTATTTGTGAAGGATCATATAACATTAAAGACTGGAATAATAAAAATAATCCAATTAAATTGTATTAACTGTATTCAAATAAAAAGTATTAAAAATTTAAATAATTATGAGAAATGATATTATTGTAAGTTGTAATAGTATTATATTTTTGATCAGTGCAGCCTTGGTAAGCATAAGAGTTCTTACCGACCCTACACTTTTGAAAGCCAGTGAACATAAATTCATAAAAGTCTACATATATTTGTAAAATCAGATTTAATCAGATTTAAACAAAGGAATAATTAATAGACAGATTAATCGATTACCACAATATTTTTTAGTTGCAGCCTTATTCTGAAACAATATGATAGCTTTGTGTGAGAAACAGCTTTTTTTTTTATAAATAATTATTGTTATTAATATTTTCCTACGTTGTAGCTATCCAATCTCATTTAACTATAGTGCCTTAAGACATGTTTTAGAGTGTATCAGTGATTTTGAAAACCACCGATGTTTGATGTAGTTGATGTCAAATTTGTTGCAACACGGAGTGAATAAAAATCCGATCTCAAAAAAAGAACAGGCATCATTACATTACAAGTCTCATTCTGTCCAATGGTTATAATTTACGATCCTGCTTAGTTGAAACGAGGCCCTCAACAAGAGCATCTCAAGCTTCTGCCCCTCCTACTAGGTGAGTGTTTACCACAATGACACTTTCACGACCTCCATAAGTCACTCAGGGAGCCATCGACACTTACATGTGCAGGGTTAGTGACTGCTTGGTCACGCTCAATGTCTCACTCAGTGAGTGGAACCCAAGTTTTTTAGTCAGTCGAATGCTCCGACTTGATTGAGCATGGACAGCCAAACACCAACTCCTTTTAGCAACACACTTATTCACACCCAGTGATTAACGATGCCCTGTAAGGAGAATGCCGCCCAGGGTTTTGTCCAGACTCTTAGGTGCCCTTGGTGGCAGACAGGTGGCTGACAGGTGAAGTGTATGTTAGAGTTTGTGAGCGTCTTCTGCTCTCAGTGGACATTCTCCCTTAACCCAGATTGCATCAGTCATGTTTATTCGTTCTGTCACCACACAGGATGCATACATGACATAAATGCGCACATGTACTTTACCCATGTTCGTTCTGTGAATATATGCACTTCTGTTGTCGGCACATGGCATAATCACAACCGTGGATATGTGGTCTAACCTTCTGTCTTCTAAATTTGTTATCCCTATTTTTGTGTCTCTCTATTAGACACTCATGCTTGCATGTTTTTATAAACATGCTTCCATCCCTCAAAAGATATACAGCTATCAGCTGTGACGGGCAGTGTTTCAGATCCCAAGTGCTTTATTGTGTGCTGGGTCCCTGGGCACTTAACCTTCATAAGTACCCCTTTGCAATAGACACGTGTCATACAGGTGTAACTTTTTGAATCTTTGGCTTAACTGACAAATACTTGTTTCTTCTGACCTTAGTAACAGCCCTGAGGCACTTCCTTGAAATCAGAGTGTCATGGGACTCCATGCGATTTGGATAAAAAAGTTCAATGACCTTATTTTATTTCTTTTATTTTCATCTGGAGCCATTAATTTAGTCAAAAATATTTTAAAATGCAATTCATAAATGTGGTCACAGTACATTGTATCCCTAGTTCAAACATATACGGGTTTGTTTTGATAGGAGTGCAGTGCTCTCAGGCTAAGGGCAAGGTCATAATGCTTTCCTATCATCTCTTATTCATACCTTTAATGCTATAACTGGATAAAAACAGTACACTATACAAGGAAGCCGGTGTCATTACGCATTCAAGTTTTTCCTGTTTGGTCTCCAACCAGCAGTGACACACGTCATCACGTATGTAGAGAGAAAGCAATGCTGGAATCCCAAAGGAGTAAATATTAGCAATATGGAAACCTTTTCCATGATGTGGCCTCTATGGTGTTGACGGCCTTTGCGAGACTTCTAGCAGAATCCAAAAGTGACTTAAATATTAACACACAGTAAAATTGCAACAGACGTGTGAATTACGACTGTCATCTCTCCATTTCGGGTTTTATAAGCAGTCGGGATGCTCAGTGCAGATCGAGTTGCTCTTATTAGTCCCAGCCATCTTGGGTCAAGTCATCAGTTGATGTGGAAGCAGGGTGAGTATTTATGTGTGTTAATGTGGTGTTGGTTTCCGTGACGATAGCATCACACCAATGACTGATGAGGCCTGGCCTCGTGGGTGACACTTGAGCCTCTCCCGATTTTGACTGGTATGGCACCGTGGAGCCGTCCACTGGTCCATGGTTCATGGTAAGGAGCTTCTTCTTGTACTCTCCAAAGTACATCAAAAGTCTTGCTGCCATCTTGCTATGTGTGTGTCTGCACTAGAGGATCCTCTGAGCCTCAGAGGGTGGCTCTTATATTTCTGCACTTTAAATCTTCCCAAGGTCACATTCCGTCCATTACACATGGATAAACACTTGGCTGAACAACAGCTCTCAGAGGTGGCCAAAGATCTTTGTTGGCACACTTTACCTAAAAGCCATATACACATACATTCAGATGAGCTCTGTAGTTTGTGCCAGGATTGAAAAGAGGCATCTTGGTATTTTTGGTTGGGGTGCAGCAGCCTCCCTCCAGTCGTACGCTGACTCTTCCTCTAATTTCCTCACACCCGTCTTAAAAGAACAAATGTCACCATATTGTGCAGCCTTGTTTGCTTGCATTCCAGATATAGGGGGACACTCCCAGACATAATGGGGATCTGCATTCAAGTTTTATTTCTACTTTTATATGTTTTTGCTAATTTAGCGCACACAAGGTCACTTCTCATACCATGTTTCTCTATTAAAGTGCCTCTATTATGCTATCCTAATTTAGTTTTGAAGGTCTCAAACAATAGGTTCACATGCATCAAAGTTCAAAACACAGTTTGGTTTTCTCATAATATACATTGCACATCACCACAGTGTTCAATGATTCTCAAATGTCTCTCTAAAGCCCTCCTTTCCACGAGCCTACTCTGCTCTGATTGGTCCGATGGCCCAGTCTGTTGTGATTGGTCTACTGCACGCAGCACATATTTCAGAAACAAATATTTACACCAATCCCATCACGAATCTGAATCGATGATGAAACATTGGAAGAGCTAGTTATTCAACCTGAACCTTGAGCAGGACATTTCTCTGTGATGCTACACAGTTTAAAGTACATTATGAGATATTCCAACTGTAATTCCTCGCCATCAGCGTGCGTGCGTGGGTGTTTCTAATTTATTGTGGTGCATATGCGGAAACTGTATCATAACAGCACATGCGTTAGCCGAACTCTAACATGAATGACTGATGTAACATTTAACATTTGCCAAACAAATCCTGCTCCATCCTTTGTCTTTATGATGATATGTATTAAAGGGATACTTCACCGCTTTTTCATATTAAACTAGGTTATTCCCTTAACTAAGATGAGTTGATACATACCTCTCTCGTCTCAGTGTGTGCACTTAATCGCTCTGACGCGCGGTGACGATCTGATAGCATTTAGCTTAACCCACTAAGCCCAGTTCATTCACTTTGGTACCAAACAGAGATCAAGTTAGAAGCGACCGAACACCTCCACGTTTTCCCTATTTAAATACAGTTACACGAATAGTTGAACGACCTAGTATGGTGACACAAAAAAAAAATGGCGCTTTTCTTTTAAAATGATTAAAAACGAGAACTATAATAATAAGTATGGTGGAATAGCACTTCTGAGAGTACTTCGACTGGGCGCAGTAAAAAGTCCCGGCTTAAAAATCCTCTCAGATCCCCCTCCCTCTCTCAGTTCTGTCAATAGGAGGAGATGTGAGGAAGGATGTTTCAGCCAGGACTTTTTACTGCGCTGAGTCACTGGTTTGATTTACTGACAGACAGACAAAGAACATCTGACTGAATCTAACTATCTGACTACATCTGAATCATTACATTTCAGATCAGGCATTAGAATAAACACTTACATGATGCATTACTGTCGTGCAGGCACTACACAATATTTTGTAATCCTGTTTATTGCTTGGTAGCTCGATCTGGTTTAACACTAAGGCTATGTTACATGTGCAAATTGGTGGGTGGGGCTAGACAGGCAATGAGGAAGTAGGCGTTGATCTTCTGCAGAGGCATTGTTTCACCACACTCTCACAGTCTGGCACATTCTGAAATCGAGCATTTATTGGGTCTGGTGTCTATAAAAGCTTTTCTTTGACTAATGGGTCCTGCACACTGCGATTTTTCAAAATCCTTTGCGAATGTCCCTTGTCAGACTCTACGAACATGATCCCCGATGTAAGCCATGTCACACTGTAAGATCTCAGTTGGCATTAATGTCAGACTGAACGATAGTGAAGGCGCGCTAAAAACAGACGCGCACAAGAAAACTCATCCGGAGTTTTATATCATCAATGAATGACGCGTTCGGTGACAGTGAGCTGCATTACACGCGTGACTGAAATGCTGGCTAAAGAAATCTCTAGCTCTCGTTTTGGTCATAGTTTGTCTTGAAAAACTGAGATATTTGACGCTCGTCGTAGGAGAAGTCACACTGCAGGATAGTGTGCCAAATCTTCTGACACTGCTAGAATTTCGTCTGAAGTAAAATTTGATCACAGCGCTCATTAATCGGCTGCCGGTGAACATGTCAAACTAACGACCAAAGACGTCAGATTTTAGCCTAGGATCAGAGGAATCTTTTAGGATTTGCTAAATTTGTCTCAGACGGCCAAATCGTGGCCAAAATCGCACAGTGTGCACCCGGCTTAACAAAGAAGTTTTCAGCTCAGAAACATTTTATATATCAATGGCTGAATGAAAAGTTGTTTTCTCAATTCATGACCCCTTTAATTGAAAACTTGTAGGTGGCACTATTCAGCCATTTTGTCATACCTAATTCTGAAAGCAATATCAGACGTAAATTTTTACCACTTCTGACGCGTGTGCTAAGTTTTGAGCATGTTTAGGTCCTCAAAAATGCAATTTATTTTGGAAAAGAATAATAGACCAAGCAATTCCAATAGGGTCCTCTCATACCATTGGTACTCAGACCCAGTCTACAAACCTCTTATTTGCCAGCTTTAGCTACACATGCATTTTTGCATTTTTATCCAGAGGTAACTTGCAGCAACAACAATTTTACTTGTCCACTATTTAAGATGAAATGTATATCAATAAAATTTAATCTTGACACATTTATAAGGCAACAAAGAGAATGTGATTTTTTTTCAGTCACATTTCAGTGAGTCATTTCAGTCATTGCTAATTTTTTTTTTTTTATTTTTTTTTTAACAGTTATTGATGATGCATGATTTGCGAGCCTGAGCAGAATGCAGACATGTGACATTTCTACCTTATTTTGCAAACATAGAAAAAAGCTGTGTGAGACTTTAGATTAATTTATTGGTCCTTCAGATAAGACATTAAACCAAGGTCCTGACTCTGTGGTCAGTAAAAATCCATGGCACTTCTCTTAAAGACATCCTGGCCAAATTCCCTCCATTGCCCCTAGCCCCCTACCTAACATAGCCTCCTAATAATCCCCATCTACTGAATTGGTTCTATCACCCTCTCTCCTCTCCAGTCTCCACCTATCGCTGGTGTGTGGTAAGCGCACTGGCGCCGTTGTACTGTGGCTGCCATCGCATCATCCAAGTGGATGCTGCACACTGGTGGTGGTTGAGGAGAGACCCCTGTCATGAGTGTAAAGCGCTTTGGGTGTACAGTAGTACATAAGAAAGCGCTATATAAAGGCCTCATTCATTCATTCATTCATTCATTCATTCATTCATTCATTCATTAGCTGTTATAGGTAAATAACTAGAAGAATAACAAAGTGCAGTAAAACTATTTGTGCTGCAAACAATTATAAGTGAAAATAATATTATTTAAAATACCATTTTACAATATCAAGCTTTTGTACAGGCTGAATTAATAGAAGCCGAGTTACAATGATTGCTTTCAGCTTAATTCTATTATTAACCCAGCATTTTTCTTTCCAGCACCTCGAACTGGGGAGTTCAGCTGTATCCCTTTTTCTCCATTTGGCCTCGTGTTTGTTGCCAAATATGATACGATCGCACTGCCTTCACATATGGTTTTAGGAATGCTTGTTAAACAGCTGTCCTATAACACAGGCACTTAGAATCACTGACGGAATTACTTGGAAGAAAACGATAGACGAGTAAAATCAGACTAGTATTGGGTTCGAATTGTTATTTTAAAAATAAATAGATTGAGGTTCACAAATAAATGAAAATGTCAAATAGGAAGTATTAGGTCCATAAAACTGGTGAGGTAAAAGATGTTTAAATTTGGATTTTGTTAGACTGTGTATCAAGCCAAGCTACATTATTATATTTTATGATCCTTTGAAAATGCCAGAGTAACTGTGCTTTACATCTCTGTTATGGGAACAACGTGTTATGGAAGCGTCACATTATTCAAGATGGAACAGAAAAGCATCAATAAGTAGCTGACTAATGAATAACTAGATTCAACCATGTGATAAACATGTACGTTTGTGTAATAGGTGAAATTACTGTCACACAACATCCAATAGCGTTTCCCACTGGGTACTATTTGCTTTTGACCTGCTGTCACACCACTTGTGTCTAGTGTAGAGAGGTTGTTACTGATCATGATGCTCAGGATCTGTAAATGATCATAATTTGTGTATAATCCTGAGTTTATCCTGATTCATAGAACCTAATGATAATTTAACTCTTTCCCCGCCCGCATTTAAAAAAAAAAGTTGCCAGCCCCCACCAGGGTTTTTGACTATTTTTACAAAAATGTAATAGCCCATAGAATATTTTTTGTATGAATATCTGAGCATGCAATGTATCAAAAGGAAGATAACACTCTTCTTTAAAAAAAAAAAAAAAAAAAAAAAACGTTTTGTGAAAAGACTACATCCAGTCCATCAACACCCCTAGTGCTTGCACAGTCCTATAGCTCGTCCTTTGTCCACATCAAATTTCATTCAGTAACATTAGATAGTTTTGATTTATATGATGTTTAATGTTGATGATCATGTTATTTTTCATAAGATAACTTGTTTTACTGTGTCTTCATCGCGTGTTTTGATCCGGATACTCAGTACTAATTCAGAAGATGCGTAATAGCGCCCCTAGCGTTTAACAGTGAAAATACAGAAACCTGGGAAATTCTGTGTTTCTCACAAATAACGGAAAGAGTTTGCCAGGAAAAGAGTTAAAGAAGCCTTTAGGGGATGATACACTCTGCAACTTTTTGAGCAATGTTGCAGAGTGATGTTGCTTGGACACTTTCCCATTGGGAATGGACAACAAATTTGTATCTGAATACTTCAGATCAGTTGCGGGCCCTGTGTCTCACCTGGTTGCCCGTTGATGGCAACATTCTCAGCAACATGCTAAAAAATTTGCCCTGTGTATTATTACCTTTTAAACTCCTATAAACTTTTGGAAACTGGGTGTTTTAACCACACAAACAGCACTTCGGCTTCGAAGCAGCCATAGAATACTACATGGAAGTTTGTTTGCGCGACAGAATAAAAAAGGTAATTGCGACTTTTATGTAAGTTTTTTTTTTTTGCATGATGTATACAAACTTTTGAGTTATGAAGTCAGAATTGCGAGAGATAAACTCACAATTGTGAGAGAAAAAAGTTTTAATTGTGAGTTAAAACAATTTAAAGGCACAATATGTAATGTTTCAGCATTAAAAATATAAAAGATCACTATATCTATGTTATATATTTTTTAAAGTTGTGTGTTTACATTATCCCGACAGTTCTAATTAACTTCTAAATCCAGAGAAATTAATATTTTAATTCGAAGACACGGACCGTGTCTTTATTTCCGTTATGTCGCCAGTCTTTCACGTCATATCCACGTTTGCGTCTTGCTTCCTGCGGAACTCGGCGGAACCATAGATATCTATGGGCGGAACCGCCAAACTCAAAGAGGAACACTGACAGACAGTATAAGGGGAACCCCCGTATAAAAAAGTCTGTATGATAATGGATCATGACTACTCTTTGCCTGTACGTTTTGTCAGCTCAACAAAGCGCAAACGTAAGGGTGAAAAAAATGACCCGAGAAGATTTTGGGACAGTAGAAGAAGCAAGAGACGTGTAAACCTTGGAGAAGCCTTTGAAAGATGGCGAAATCTTCGTGACAAGCTCGGACTGCAGAGAGATGCTGATCTCGCGTTCGTTTTAATAAACAGGTCATTTAAGTAACCATTCAGCTAACATAATAATCATATAATCATAACATGCTGTATGTTTGCATATTGCATAGCGATCTTGACCACATTGAGACGCGTTTAGCTGAATACGTAATGTTATACATTTTGTATCGGCTTTTCAAACAGGCGGATTCTCTGTTTTTGGAGACTGAAAGAGCTATTTTTTTAAAAACTGATTCAAAAGTATTTCTATCCGTATATTTGGTGACACGATGATGTCATGTGTAAAACGCAGATGGACTAGCTATTATTGGTTTTATATGTAGCTGGAGAAAGTAACGTTAGCTTCATAAGGTAATATGCCACTATCTTTGTCAATTAATATAAGGTGACCGTCACTTTTATCATATGTTAATACTAGCTACATATAATATTGATTTAATAATGATCTACTTATTCATATATCTCCGAGTTCCAAAATAAATGTTTATTAGAATGATTGATGAACGTGGGGAGCGACACAGCGCGTGTTCCAATGAACAACGTATTGCAGGTGCTGGTTCTCTCATTTACTGTTTTATGTTGGTAATGATAAACTAAATTGAAATGTATTTCCGTATTGAACAGTTGATATACAGAATGTTCGACAATCGCGGATGCCATGTCAATATATCTATAATTTGAGTAACTCAAATTATGATGCGCGGTTAATATGTCAACATAGCCTACCAACTTATAGGTATGTTGGCATAGCGACCGCCCGCACAACATTCTGTCTCACACATTAGCTAACGTTACTGATAAGTTTGTTAAGTAACGGTAGCTTGCTGCTATTTCATTAGATTGACATTACATAAAGTGAAAAGCCGTAACTAAACTTAACAATAATAGAGATGTAATATAACAATCAATTACCTTGTCAGTGAACATGTTTTCTGCTGGAGATGCCAGATTCGCTGGTTGACAGTGGCAATAATGACAACAACTCCCATGAGCCCACGCACTTTCCCGACGTCACCAAAGTACGTCAGTTGTTATTATTTTGAATGAGTGACCCCTAGTGGCCAAAAGTTGCATACTGCACGTTTAAACGGTTTAAACGGAGTTAAAACGTTCTCGTCTCACGGAGGAGTGATGGGAGCATAAAAGAGGAGTGATAGCAGTGCAAGACAAGAGAGGACCAGGCCTGGATTTTCTCTCGTCTCATTAACACTCGTCACCGGCTAGGGTTGGGCATCGTTTTGATTTGAACGATTCTGATTCCGATTCTTACTTTCGATTCCGGTTCTTTTCGATTCTCGATTCCGATTCTTTGAGGGGTGGAGTCAAAACGTGTCACATCGATATTCAATGCTATTTTCAATACCACAGGGGGAAAACGCTGCATGATTGATAAAGTTTTTAAGCTTTTTCTCCTATATAAACATTGATCAATTGCTATTAAAATTCTCTCACAAATATTTGCTAACACAATGTATTTTTTACGGGGTAATTGTGTTGCAATAGCTTACACACAGCACAAGTAAGCTTGTTTTCGAATGGTAAATTAAATTTAAAAAGACGACTAAACAGTAATTAAATAAGAACAAATAAACATATTACAAAAAAATAGCACAAATAAATAAAATAGAATAAAATATATAAATGAAATAGACTGCTTTATTTGTTCTGGTAGGTCTAACATTCAGGTAAGAAACTGAATTAACAAATGCAAAGTGGCTAATTAAATTTAAAATAACATTGGATAATGTTTTTTGCAAAAAAATAAATAGTTTTATATAAAACCATTAAAGTTACACACGTTGATCAGTCAAGAGCAGTGTGATCGTTTGTCTTTTTGTAGTTTGACTTTGAATACCTGCTGTCCCTTTAAGAACTGCCGCACTCATGGATCCTGAACACTGTTCCTGTTACTCATTCTTCATTTCTTCCTGAATTGTTTACGACTGTGTTTACATTAATACTCTTCAAAATGTGCACTGAGAATTTGGTCGATTGTATTTGACCAATAATAAGCTGGAAAAATAAGCAAATATTTGCACTTGTATGTCAGAGGGAGCTTTATTACGGTATGTCTGTGTGTGTGCGCTTCAGATGTGAGCTTGAAATCTGAGGGATTCGTAGAATTATGTGCAATCCCGCGCGAAATTCAGACCGATCACACACACTAATACTAACACGCTGTCATGAGGAAAAGTCCAGCAGAACGAGCATCCGTCGTGTTCAGAGGTTAACCGGGCTGAGTGAGAATATGCGGCTGCGCGTCAACTCGCTGTCGGTCAGAGAGGAGAGGAGAGGAGAGGAGAGGAGAGCGCAGCTGGGATCGATACTGTAGAAACTGAGCAGGCTATCGTATCTTTTCAGATATTTCAGTATCGATATTTTTGACAACACTAGTTGCACTGTGCCGACCCAGGCTTTTTAAAAGTGAAATAAATCCACACTTCAGAGCGCCGTTTACCGGGCTTCATCAGGTGGCCATGGAAACCAAAACTTGCGCGTTTGGAACCGATGATCGGAACCGAAAACAAATTTTCTAAACGATTCCAATGGAATCGTTATGTTTTAAACGGTTCCAAGTTGGAACCGGTTCTCGATGCCCAACCCTATCACCGGCCCGCTCTCATAGTCCCTCGCCTCGCTGCTTGCAACACTAGTATTTATAAGGTTTACATTTTTATTAGGCTGCTGTTACTGTAAGACAGAATGTACGGATCGAATATACTGTTACACATGCGTTTTCTTTCTCAACTGTTAGGCATTTTGACATTTATGAATATGTATTTAACCGTTGAAGCCCACTTAGGCAGCTAAAAGTACTTGTTAAATGCTCTATGAAAATAATAATAATAATAATATATTTTATTTGTAAAGCACTTTTCATAGTTAAAAACAATCCCAAAGTGCTGAAAAGCAGCACACATGCACACGTCTCTAAGACAGTGCTTAGAAAAAATCTTTTGACAGCTCGTGCATATAATGAAACGAGTTCTCTTTCGCTGCTTATTGCGTTTCAACTGTTTAAAATCTCTTGTTTTCAAACCACATGCAAACGATAAGCTTTCGTGATCACGCAGTACAGCAACTTCAAGTGACCACAACTGCGATAGAGACAATTGTGCAAAATTTCTACTGGTTAATCGTGTCTACTATCGCCCACCCCTAAATCATACTTGCATGCAGTAATCACCGACTCACAGTTCCCTTTGATCCATTCCCTGGCAAGAAGGCATGTCGGAGCAATGCCAAACTCCATTTCAGCTACACATTTTTATTTATTTTTTTGTCCCACAAGAATCTGCACTGCCTTAACACTAGTTTGATTGCAGTTTTAAGTGTTGCTGGTTTACTGGAGAAGCATTTAATGGCAGCTGTGCCATCCCACTGGGAATCAGAGGATGAGACCCTGGGGGATTGCTGCAGAAGCAGGAGGGGTATCGCTCGCTGTCAATAATGAGATTAATGATGTGACAGAGATGGAACGGTAAAGAATCGGACTGCTGTTAAACGGAATTAGTTGTCAAATTTGGAGACGGGATCAGAGAACAGGAGATGACATGGCTTGATAATCCCTAAGAGGATGCAGGGTGTCACTGCTGCCCTGTCAAAACATTTCATGAGGAGTGCATGGAACATTCCAGAAAGTGTGGAATAAATACTATAGCAGTTGTTGCACTATGTGTGTCTCCATTTCAGTTCAAGAGAACGCGTTGGCACAAGAAGTGCAGCTTGAATGTCTGCATTTCCTTTTCTTCCAGTCTTTCTTCCTTTCCCAACTTTTTTTTCTTCCTGTCTTTTTTTAAATGTGTATTTTTTTTTTTTGTGTTTTTACCTTAATTTGGACAGAGAGAGTTGACAGTGGAAGGAGAGACGGGAATGGGATCGAAAAGGACCACAAACCACTCAAACTCGGGTCAACTGAAGAAGCAACGTTGTTAATTTCGTTTTGTTCTACTACTTCTACTCATTTTCTCTCCTACACTGTAAAAAAAAGGCATATTTTGAACTTTTGCAGTACAATCAACTTGAATGATTAAGCTATTTCAACTTAGATTGTTAAACTGACTTTAAAAAAATGAGTTACATCTTGTATAACTTATAAAAAAAGTTTAACATTTCTTAACTTATTTTGATGAGTTAAAACAATGTAAAAACATATGTTGTCATAACTTATTGAACATATAATCTTTTACAGTGTACTATCATTTCCTTTTATTGTATTTCTCCTTCTATCTGTCTGTCTGTCTGTCCAACATCACTTGCCCGCACTATCATTGTAAAACAAAAAATTTATAGTTGTAAATATAATTTAGTTTAGTTAGAGAACAGACACTACAAAAGACAAGATGATGGCAGAAGATTTGGTTTCAAACCGAAAATGTAAAAGCGCCTACTTAAGCGAGTTTGTCATTGTATTGTTTTATGTTTTTCGATTAACAATAATAATGAACCCACCATTCAAGCAATTGCAGCCCCCAAATTGGCAGTAATTCTAAAGCGAACGTAAAATGCGCACGGCCATTCATAATGTGCGTGTGCAGCAGAGCAAGCGTTTTTAGTTCATTCCTATGGAAGCTCAACTTGAAATCCCTTGCTTTGCTCTGCACCGTTATGATTGTGCGTGCAGCCTTGCGCATTCAAATGAAACATTTAAAAACGAGGTTCAAAAGAGGGAAAACTCTGTTACCCCCCTGATGATACCGTTATTGTCGGTGTTGGCACCTGTCGATTAACCATTGAAAACATTTCATCACCATCACATCCCTACTTCTTACCTATTTACCTACCTTACTTTGCCTTCCATTCCTTCCCAGAATTGGGAAAGCTGAACTTGTCTAGATGGTCACCCTAAAATTGGTGACAACCATGTAATTTCCAAGCCCTCTTATTGGCTATATGGTAAACATCACCACTCAGTAATCCCAAGCAGCCCAACATAAAGTCCAGAGAGCAGACAGAAAAATAACATGGGAACCTGTCAGAAAAATGAGTCTGTGCATGTGACAGAGAGGGATAGATAAAGGTGTGAGCTCGCAGCGCTGAAGCCGAAGTGAGTTGAGTAAATAATCGGCCGTCTGAGGAGCTGCGGGTGCGGGGCCGGTGTGTCAGCGGGCGATGGATGAGTCCCCAGGCCTGATTGTAAAGCCCAGCAGGTTGTGTTGGTTGAGTGAGTCTGTGCCGAGTGGAGTCTCAATCTTCCCTCTAATAGGCCACTGACAGGCCTTTACCACACACATATACACACACTTGCGAGTACACACATCAATAAAGTGTCCTGACAAGGGACCATAGCCTCAGCTTTGGTACCTAGCGTGCGGTTCTACTCTAAACCGGCTGCACACACGCGCACAAAAACATGGGCGGCATCAATTCTGCGGCGCTATCATTAAACAATAGGTAAGGTGGAACAATACAGTGAAGTGCGTAGTATACGGCTGGCTGTGTAAGACACAAGCTCTCTGACAAGCCGTATTTGTCATCCGCTGGGACACAGGCAGGTCCAACATTGGTGGTACAGATGAGAGGTGTGTGAAAAAGTGACTTTGAACCAGGCAACTAATCTCGCAGCCTTACATACACGACCCCTTGACAGAGGCCCACACACAAGTGTTTGATCCCTCATTTATGCAGTCTGGTCATATACTCCACAGCTTAAACACTCCTTCACATAAAGCACACATAAATACTCATAAATACTCACAAATACTCAAGGGTCCTCCATATTACACACAGTTGTACGGTCAACCACATCCCTCTGCTGTGCACTACTTCTAAGCCATATTGCGGCGAGATTTGATCATTGGTAAATGTTTGTCGAAGATGAATTCCCCGGCTGATACTGAAGTGTGTGTGCGTGTATGGTCCGGTGATAAATGGAGAGGGTCACCCTGGAGTAGAAGGGGAAAATAGGAGGAAGAAGGTTTACTATTGGTACAGGAAATGTGAGTTTCTATTGTAACATTATGGAATGGCCATTAGAAGAACACAGGAAGAGTAACTGTTCAAATAACCAGCGAAAAGAATATTATCAAAAACAATAAATTTGTATTAGTTTTTTTTTTTTTTTTTTTTTTTTTTTACTTTTCCCTATATTGTCGTCTTTCCTTCACATTCATCATCCTTACTTTCCTTTCCCCATCCAGTCTTTCTTTGTTTCTTGCTGTTTTACTCATTCTACCTTTCATTTCTTCCATCAGTTAATTCATTAATTGGTCCTTTCTTTTTTTACATCCCTGCTTTTATGACCTTAAATTTTTACTTCTTTACTTCCCTTCTTTTCCATCCATTCCTTTCTTTCTTTCTATTTTTGCTTGTTTTACCTTCCATTTTTCCCCCAATTCAATCAATAATTTATTAATTAATGTCCTTTTTTTACATCACTGCTTTTATGGCCTTTTAATTTTTTCCTTCCTTCCTTCCTTCCTTCCTTCCTTCCTTCCTTCCTTCCTTCCTTCCTTCCTTCCTTCCTTCCTTCCTTCCTTCCTTCCTTCCTTCCTTCCTTCCTCCCTCCCTCCCTCCCTCCCTCCCTCCCTCCCTCCCTCCCTCCCTCCCTCCCTCCCTCCCTCCCTCCCTCTTTCTTTCTTTCTTTCTTTCTTTCTTTCTTTCTTTCTTTCTTTCTTTCTTTCTCTCTTTCTCTCTTTCTCTCTTTCTCTCTTTCTCTCTTTCTCTCTTTCTCTCTTTCTCTCTCTCTCTCTTTCTCTCTCTCTCTCTCTCTCTCTCTCTCTCTCTCTCTCTCTCTCTCTCTCTCTCTCTCTCTCTCTCTCTCTCTCTCTCTCTCTCTCTCTCTTTCTCTTTCTCTCTCTCTCCTTTCTTCTTTAATGCCTTTACTCCTTCATTCCTTCCTTCCTTTCTTTCTTTATTCTTTCAACTGTTCTTATTCTAGGACACATTACTGATGTGTAAGATAAAGGAGCACAACTGAGAATTTAGGTTTAATTTAACAATTTCTAAATCTGCATTCCCTATAATTAGTTTTAAGGTAAATACAATCTCCTAACAAATTCAACCTTTTTGTAAGCAGTTGTAAATGGTTTATTAAACTAAAGTTTCAGCCAAAGACTTTCTGCTTTGTCTTTTTCCTCCACTAACCCTCTCTGATTTTCTTAAGATCTTTAAGTAATTCCATTCTCCCGTTGGCTTGTCTAACATGCTAAATTGTAGCTGCTGGGAATAAATCTTTGGGGTTTTTACCTCTGGTGTACAGCGGCAACGAGCGAAAGCTGCCATGCCGAGTCCATCTTTTACTCAGCCCGCATGCATGCATGTCACTTCAGCCCAGCCACTCATAAAGCAACATGATGGATAAATGAATACAGAAAGAAATAAATAAAAGCCACACTTATTCTCTCCCGCACATCCTTTCCTCCGCCTCTCTGATGAATCTGTGAAATGATATAAGGAATAAGACTTAGAGGGAGAGGGAAAGAAAGGGTTGGGGTGGAGAGACGGATATGATTTATTAGGCTGATAAAAATTCAGCCTTTGTTATTCAGTCATTTTTCCATGTGCAGCTTATTAAGGAGCGCACCTGCCAGACGAAGAGTTTGTGCGCTAGTGGGTGTATGTCTAAATGTGTGTGTCCCGTAGAGTAGGAAGACTCAGACCTCACAGAGCCAGTTTAGATGACACCTTCTGCGCCTCTGTCTGTGTTCAGTGCCATATTTTTAAGTCTATTAATGGCTCCCTTTACACCTGGCATTATCATGAGATTTCAGTGATCAAATCACAACTGGTAACACTTAATGCAGTGGTTCACAAACTTTTTTAGAGAAAAAATATTTTCAGGCCCCCGAACTACATGCACCCACGTGAAGCCGGACTAAAGTGGCGTCTTAGCTTTTCTGGCTTCACACTGTCAGACGCCACAACACAGTGTGCTCTCTCTTCATTACCTACATTTGATCAATTCAATTCACATCTATTTTAATGTATTAAAGGCAGAAACAATACGCTCATTGAAGTAATGAATGTGCTAACAAATTATTAGAATATTAGTACTAATATAGTACAAATACAGTACAGACACATTTTCTATACACACGCAGTTTGTACTGTGTTTGTACTCTCTTCTTTGTACTGCAGGGCTCCAGAATAACATTTCAGAGCAACTAAGAGCTACAGAAGTTGGACCCAGCACCTGATTTGGTGGCGCTCCCTTTTAATGAATTACTGCTGTTTTGCAGTAATAATTGCAGCTACTAATAATATTGCATTGTATTTATTGTAAATGTGTCCTTTACACACTGAGCTTGAATTGAGATGTAGATAAAATGTTCTTTTATTAGCAACAGTAACATGCAAAAAAGTAAATATTCTACTCTTATTTAATGTATCATAATGAACTGACAGACAGCCTCAGTGATTATAAAAGGAGCACTCTTTACTTGCTTTCTATGTAATTTAGTCACAATTTGAAGTTTTTTTTTTTTTTTTTTTTGAGACTTTGAGACATCACTACTTTCTCCATACAGCTCTGAAAAAAATTAAGAGACCACTTAATATGGAGAAATCCATGTTAAGTGGTCTCTTAATTTTTTTCAGAGCTCTATGTTAGGGAGTGGAAATGGCTAATAAAGTCATAAGTACTCCTCTGCCGCCTTCTCCTGGTTATAGTGGTAATTTCATGTCTTTTTTAAAGGTGCACTATGTAGTATTTTTGCAGTAAAATATTGCCATTTTACATAAACCACCAGGCCATTGTTATATATTTTGTTCAGTTGAGTTCTTACAATATCCCAAATGTTTCCAACTATTTTTAAATTGTGAGAAAAATGCTATTTTAACCATGGAGCCCGGACGTCTGAAGGAGTCACCTGTCAATTGCGTCAAATCTGCTTTACCCTTGGTTTCGCTTGACTCTTAGCAGTTAGCAACAAGTGTCACAGCAGCCGCTGAGCAAACACACAGAGTTATGTCATAACATAATTTTAAACACACTTTAATGTATCTAATATGATAAACAGAGCTGCATTGCCTCATACTCATGACCGGAAATGACGCGGGCGACTGTGTCGCGTCACAATAAAAGTCCCACAGTTTGCGAGCCGTGTATTGCGTAACAATCACTCCGGCGGCCTTGCTCAGCTCCTTTTACATTCGGTCCTGCTCTCCTTCATACTACGTGA
Organism: Pseudorasbora parva; assembly: GCF_024679245.1. Lineage (NCBI taxonomy): Eukaryota > Metazoa > Chordata > Actinopteri > Cypriniformes > Gobionidae > Pseudorasbora > Pseudorasbora parva. The sequence continues at coordinate 30,490,815 of NC_090183.1, read as the reverse complement.
ATGTTAATAATGGCATCCATGAACATGATTTCTGCCCGAGTCCTATCCCGATTCTTTCCCACTGGCTGTGAGGTGAAGACCACATGTTCCAAGATTCTGCGCTCAAGCCTGGCGTCATCAAGCTATGCCTTTGTTTTGAATAGCGCCATCTAGCGGACGGAAAAGCTTTATAGTGTAGCTTTCAATAAAAGTTTGTTTGCCATGAAGTGTCAACTTTTACAGAAATCTTCTTTTACAAATCATGACATTAAAAATAATATTAAAACTAGATCATATTTAGAGACTTGAAGTGCTGGAAAAAAAATTCTCTCCCAAATGTTTGCATGAAACCTGAAATGTTTTCTGCAAGAATACCATGGTAACAGTTTGCGTTGCTACATTAAATCCATGGTGAATGTTGGTGATTTTGTGCAATAGAGAGCCTTCTATAACTATGTCTCTTGGTTTCCACGTCAGCGCTGTTTGATCTGACATGCGTGGTTTATTGATCTGACATGCGTGGTTTATAGCACAGAATTCTGCGCTGAATTTGAATGCTTCTCGCTAGATCTTGCAGCGATGTTATTAACACTAAGGCAAATTCAAACGCTTTCCCCCACCGTTTCACCTTTTATATATCTCCCTCATCAGACACACCCTATTCAAGTCTTGCAGGCTATACTAATGAAGTTAGTTCAACTAAGTTGAAGCAGGTGTGTTAGGTGAGGGAGACATGCAAAACGTGCAGAGGTGAGGTGTCCCCAATACAGATTTGAGAACCATTTCATTATGCAACAGAAATGGCAGCTCTCATTAGTTGGTCAATATGGTAGTCATACCAGTACGTGCGACCTCTAACAAAATTAAGTCGCACCAACAGGAAAAGAGGTCGCAAACTCTGGAGCCCTGCCGCCAGTATTACTGATTATAATGGGTTCTATTTGCTTTTTGTCGTGTTATGCCTAACTCTTTTAGTCTGGTGTAGATACTTTGTTTTGGTAGATGTTTGATGTATTATCCTGCTTTTCATTTACCTGGCACTGGTAAACTCAACCAAACACATCCTATATGAGATTAACTGCAATGTAGTATTGTCAAAAATATTTCGATGCATATCGATACTGAAATATCTGACATGCTTCCAATGCTCAATTTCTGAAGAATAGTTCTGCAAAACCAGATGCATGTTCTCGCTCTCTGATCTCTCCTTCAGCGAGATGGCACACAATCCTGCCTCCCCTCACTCATTTAATTTGCTCAGAATAATAATTGTAGGTGTTGCATGGCTTAAATTTCACCGTGGGATGCTCACACCCTAAGTGAGCACACACAAAGCTTTTTTTTACTGCTTATTGCGTTTAAACAGTAAAATACACTCAATATAATGTCAAAATGCTGGTCTTGGCGAGTATTCACATAAACACAGTCAGTTATGTTTTAAGTGAGGGATAATGTACATCCAGCCGGTTGTTATCGCAGAATACAGCCCGACAGAGTGATCAGGATGCTAAGGAGAGGGGTCTTGCATCACCCTGAAGGGGCTTATTTTGCGATAACAACCAGCTGGATGTACATTATCCCTCTTATTAAATGGCTGCTTGTCACATAAGTAAATAATTAGACGTGAAATATTGATCTGAGTCAAAACATTTTATTAGTTCACTTCCACAGAGAGAGCAGTCACTAGCAAGCAGCAAGTTCAAACTAGATTGACATTTAAGGGCTATGGTACATATTACTTATTAAACAGTATTTCACTAGATAAATAATTATGGGGATAAGAGATATTGATTTGAGATTAAACCGTTTAAAAAATCATGTTTATTATAACAGTGTTTCACAAAACAATTGTTTCAAAATGGCAGCAGCTGCATTTGTATGAAACAAGAGCATGTCCGTGATATCGGATGACATAATTTAAGAACTGTACATAAAATATTAAATTCAGTATGACGCACCAAATGCAAAACTTCCATGAGGAAAAAGAATTCCTAGCAAGTATATGGCGCTGACTTCAATTACCCAGATGAACCCATGTTATCAGTTTTTACTGGATGGCACGATTGGCCAATCAGAATAAAGTATTTTACTGAGTCGTGTTATAAGTGGACGTAAACCGTTAAGATTGAGAAAGAAAACACGTGTAGCAAGTATAATGTTTCCGTGCATTAGGTCTTAAAGTTACAGCAGAATTGCAAAATTATGAGACAATATAAAAATATCTATGGCAGTTTTTCCTCATGGTATCGATGTGCAAATGCTGAGTGGCTAGTAACTTTCGAAAACCAGTAGCCACAGTGGCTGGTGCGCAAAAGGTAATGTCAAGCCCTGGTTATGTATATGGCAGATGCACATATTACACATAATTGCATTGATCATGATCAGTGATTCCAGGCATTTTTCACATGCAAGTTATCCAGATACCAAACAAGTTTAGGTCCCACTTTATATTAGGTGTCTTTAACTGCTATGTACAGACATTTAAATTCAACATTACCCGTATCCCAACTCAACAGAAGCACAGGGGTTTTGCAATATGAACACAACTTTATTGTGCTTATTTTTTGATGTACCTATAGTAAAGACGTCTAATATTAAGTGTGACCCATGTTTATATTATATGTAGGTGTTAAAGCATCTGGTAATTAATGTTATTGTTTGTGTATGTGAAATGTAAAAAAGTATCTATCTCTAGCTGGAGTTTGTGCAAACCACAGGCTGACTAACTAATGACTCAGTTATAGCTTATGCGTGCATCATTAGGTGATTAAGCATTATTGATCAGTGAAGTGACATGTCAACCATTAATTTCCTTCCGTGATTTGTCTGTTCCTTTGCAGGCCCCACCTCTTTGTCAGTGCAAAACCCGGCATCACATAGGGTCATCAAAACACGCTACAAGATCGACACACGCAGAGCGCATACAATCCATCACAACCCTGGTCTTTCCTACAGGGTCAAGAGAGTACATTCTGCCAGGTAAGTGATTGGATGCTTTTCTGGTGGAGGTGGAAATGACCAACACTTAATCCGCTTCCTGTTTGTCTCCTTTTCAACAAGACTCATTTAAATGGCTTTATTCTATAATAAATTTTGCATTTGCACTTGTGTATGCATCCCGCTCGCAATCTCAGTCCGGCACAACCAATTACCAGACTGATTAAAACCTCTCTGTTGACATTCAATGTTTTTATCAGTGTCTCAGTGCCTAATAAAACATTAAATAACCGCCTGTCCCTTAATAACGCCACAGAGAACCATAACTAACTGCCTCATCACCGCTGATAATGACAGAGAGAAGGTGCCGCTCGTCATGGTAATCTATTACTGGAACCATAATATTACACCATAAAGATGTACTACGGGATGCTCGTGTACATGTGGGTAGTCACTGAGACAGAGGCTTTTTATGGCTGGCCAATGGCGCCTTGAAATCGTTTTTTTATGAAAGTGTTTTGGAAATGTAAGGGACCGTTTATACAAAAAAAAAAATATTGATTTAAAATTTGGATTTTTGGATTTGTTGCACTATATGCGGTGGCTGTTCTCACAGCACAGGTTTACCAGACTCTCTTTCCAAATTTTTCATTAAAAAAAAGTCAGTTTGATTATAGATTGTGTTTGTTACTATTTTTCATAATGAAAACTGTGATTTAAAGGTGCTGTATGTATGACAGCTAGTGGTTGTAAAAGGTACTGCAGTCCAAATTCAAAATATTGTTTGCCTGTCAGCTGTTAATCATGACGTCACCTACCCGTTTTTATAGCATCAAATAACTAACTAGCTTGCGAGCTGGAAAATCCAAACTCTGGTCAGGCCAATCACATTGTGTATAGAGTTGGTGGGCGGGCTAAACATTATAACTTCAGCTGGAACTGGAAGTTCAACCACACATTCCTAATATTAGGATCCGAAAAGAAGCTTATGCAGCGACTGTGTTCTTCCACACCTAAGAATAGCGCAATATCTTGCTATATTCTTCAGCTTGTTTATTGCTGCTGGCTAACGTGATCCGATGAGTCGGTGGGCGTGGCTACTGAATTACTGAATTATTATTATTATTATTATTACTGAATTATTCGGTGGAGACAGTGTTTCGTCAGTTCGATAACGTCAAGATGAGAACACAATCGTTTGCTGGGCCTGGTGTCTATAAAAGCTTTTCTTTGACTAACAAGGATGTTTTCAGCTATGAAACTTACAGGATATATTTATATTGCCAGGAACTTTTTTTATATCAAAAGCTCAAAAGAAAGTTGATTTCTCAATTCATCACTCCTTTAATCTTTCAACTAGCTACGCTTCACGTTGCTCTGGTTGGTTGTAGCACTATCCAATTGCGTGCAGAGGGAATTCGAAAGACAACCGTTTATCCCGCCCTTGGGTTGAGCCCTGTCAATGGTGAGTTCCCAGACCAAACATCTTGATGTGGGTCTGGCTTGTCAGGCTAGGAGCGAGCACAATTGACAATGAAAACCACACTAATTTGATATGATTTATCCGTGTTTCAATGTGCTTCTGTTTATAGAGATGTTTAGATGGATGCCGAGGCGTTTTAAGTCGGGTAGAATCTGCATTCTCTGACTTAGTTTGTTTGCTGGCTTCCTCGACTGCTATACACTGCGTGTTCCTCCAACTGGCAACCTGTGGTGTCGAATTATCGCACTGACCAAAACAAAAAAAGACATTCCGATACTGAGCACGTTTAAAAGTGTAATAACTGGCTGTAGCATTGTTTTTCGGAGAAACGAGTATGTGATCTCTGCATGTTTCATAAATATCTGCAAAAATATTATGGTATTTTTACGCTTTAGTACAGTCAAAATCTTACATACAGCACCTTTAACTAACACGAGAACCTTGCATTTACATTGCTATTGTGACAAGGGTCTGACATGGCTTAAGGATATAGAGAATCTGAGTATGAGTCTTTAAAGCAAAATTAAGAGAGCTTGGAAAGCTTCTAGATTGTGAATGCTTTAGCCTGAAAGAAGGAAGATGGGTCACTGCTGTGTCTGAATGGCATTAGCTTTAGTCTGATGGGAGGCCACTGAGAAATCCTATTCACTTAAGGGTGTAAATGAAGCACTCATGCGTATGGGTGTAAATTTTTTATTCCCCCTCTTATCTACAGAGTTAAAATGATCTTCATAAATCCCCCTGCTGTGTGGCCCTGGCTTAGCCATGTATAAAAAAGAGGCTGTGGATTATAGGTGTTATATGTTAAGAAGGCTGCCACATTAAACAAAATAACCTTCTCATTTATCTCTCTTGCTCTCTTTTACTGTCTTTCTGGACCTGTTTTGCCTTAGTGAGGATGCCTTTACACTGTCTTGAGTAAATAGCGCTTACCAAAATCACCCTTTCTGGTCCTTTCAAGCAGTATTGGTGCATGATATCATTCTGAATATCTGATTGGCTGCTTAAGCAACTGTAACTTTGTGTTAATGAAGGGAGAGGAAGTTGGGAGGGCTGATTTGTTTGCCCATGGGTGTTAAATCTACTAATGTTGTGATCCCTGCTCATCTCGTACGAGCTGAGAATAGTTTCTTGAGATGAAGTGCCTTATGTGTTTCTCTCATTTAGGTTGGACATGATTGCTTAGAGATCATCAAAACATTTTATTGAATTTTAAATGGTAATAATCCTGCTAAGAAAACATACTGCTGTGCCTGATTTAGTTAAACTTCTGGTACTGTATGTACTCATCACGTGGCAGTTGAGAACATTTTGGCTGGCAGACGTCTAACAGCTGCTCTTCAAATAGATGATTAACAGGTCTTCAGGTCAGACTCTCATCTGAGCTCATTATTGAAAAGATGCTGACATTTTGACCTCAGTGGCCTGCACACAAGTATTCAACATTGTTTCTGTAAAGTTTGGATTTAGGGATGTTTCTTAATGGTGAGTTTCTAGCTCTTGTCAGATTAATTTGTAATTTATTTGTGTGAGAGATCACTTTATATTACACTTCCTAAGTAAGAAACAACTTAATATCATAGTGAAAGTGTAGCCTAATATATAGTAAGCAGATAAGTACACTGCAAAAAATGCTCTTCTTATGTTTCTTGTTTCTAGTCTAAATATCTTAAAATGTATTATTAAAGTGTTTACTATATAAGTAAAACAACATAAGATTTTTTTTCCTGTTTTGTTGAAAATAAAATCAAAATGAAGTGAGTTTTTGCTTGAAACAGGCAAAATTATCAGCCAATGGTGTGAGAAAAATAATCTTATTTCTGATTGAAATCTTGTTTCTTGTTTCTATCCCAAACAGAAATAAGATTATTTTACTCACCTCATTGGCAGATAATTTAGCTTGTTTTAAGCAAAAACTCACTTCAATTTGATATTTTCCCCTAGAAAACAAGAAAAAATATTGTGTGTATTTTTATTTATCTAGTAGGCTAAATGCTTCTTGATTTAAGAATATTTAGATATTTGGACTGGAAACTAAAAAACTCTCGTATTAATTGAGAGACTACATTTGAACATTTGTACTATTGCAGTTCAGCGCTGGGAAGATGAATCTGTATTTAAACTGGGTCATCAGTGTAGTAGAAATGTGAAATTATTTTTGAATGTGGTGCCTTCTAGACTGAGAAAAGACAGAAAATGTATTTTTGTCTCATGGGGATGAGACTACAATTCCTAGAATGCTTCGCTGCCCTGTGAGGCCATTCCCAAAGCCACCAACTTGATTACTGTGACTGAGTTGGAGAAGACACTACAATTAAAAACTGAACGTGTGTGTTCAATATAATAAGTCACAGCGCGAATATCACAGCACTGAGCACTAACTGCAGGAGTGAGATAAATGAGCTGAATGAGCTGAGCTCTGAGTGTAATCTCCCATCCCCCATGCGATGTTCAAAACATGCGGAAATGGCTCCCTCTGCTGGCTGTAGTCTTGAGCCATTGGCCAAACATTCCTCCTATGATGCAAATATCGTCAATTTGCGTCATGGGGGAATTTTTTTTTTAGAAATAAAATGCATAAATCTCTTGTCTCAGGGGGATATGAGGGGGGAAAGCACAATCATTTGATTATGCTCCAGGGTTTCTACAGATACAAAGCCATGCTAATCGCTGAAGTAACCCTTTAAAAAGTCTTGCAAAACTGAACTTGAAGAAGTACAAATGTTTAAAAGTCTCTTTCTAAAATGTGATTTAAAGGGTAAGTTCAACCAAAACTAAAAGTTCTGTCATCATGTACTCACACTCGTGTTGTTCCAAGACTTTCCTTCGTCTTTGAAACACAAATGAAGATGTTTTTGATTTAATCTGAGAGCTTTCTGTCCCTCCATTGACAGTTGCGCAACTGAAGCTTTGCCGCTTAAAAAAGTTCATAAAGATATCCATTTGAATTGATCGGTTTAGTCCAAATTTAGTCCAAAAGAGACTCGGTCACTTCATATGGTGAACAGATTAAATTTAGGCTTTTATTCACATATAAACATGGATAACGAACATAAACGGAAGCTCAAGCTTGACTCACGAGAATAAAACCTCTTGCGAAAAGTGCTGCGTAAATACAAGCATGAACCTATAGCTTTTCACACGTCAAGCGAACATGCTTGAGCTTCATTGGTTTACCACAACTGATTTGTGAGTTGATGAATATTTAGCCTAAATTCAATTTGTGCATCATATAAAGGGATCATGTCTCTTCTGAAATTGTTGGATTAAACCACTTAAAGTGGTACTTCAGTGCTGGGAAGATGAATCTGTATTTAAACTGGGTCATCAATGTAGTAGAAATGTGATTTTTTTTTTTTTTTTAATGTGGTGCCTTTCTAGACTGAGAAAAGACAGTAAAATGTATTTTTGTCTCTTGGGGATGAAAGACGACAATTCCCAGAATGCTTCGCTGCCCTGTGAGGCCACTCCCAAAGCCACCAACTTGATTACTGTGACTGAGTTGGAGAAGACACTACAATTAAAAACTGAACGTGTGTGTTCAATATAATGAGTGAGTCACCGCGCGAGTATCACAGCTAGGGCTGGGACAATGCGTCGACGTCATCGCATGATAATAAGCGGATTTGATTAGCCAACTTGTTGATATTTAATCGATGGGCATAGCCTGTAGGCTGAGTTGCATACATAGAAAAATCGTATATTGTGTTTCTTTGTTGTTGGTTTATACTTATTTATTTGTTGTTTTTATTGAATATATTGCTGTTGTATAGTCTTTTACTTTGGAATTTTAAGAGCAATAAACATATATCGCAATGTTAAGGAATTTGTTTTTTCATTCAGATAGTTAAATCAACATGTATAAATTGCTATTAGGCAATTAATGGGGAGATAATCGCTAATCGAATCGGACAGGAAAATGAATTGTAAGATTATTCGATGCATCGAAAAAATAATCGCTAGATTAATCGTTTAAAAAATAATCGTTTATCACAGCACTGAGCACTAACTGCAGGAGTGAGATAAATGAGCTGATAAACTCTCGTGATGAGAGGTAATCGAGACTACACTCACGGCATACATTCACAACGCGAGTTCAGTGGTGCGTTTCAGTTCATTCTTTTGCAAGCTTAACTTTCATAGAAATTAATTTGAGAAGTTAAAAGACTTACATTGCTCACCATAGCTCCGTTTAAATGAGTGCCTATAGCTGCGAGCTGAGCTCTGAGTGAGATCTCACTCAGATCTCAAACACTGAGATATCAACACAACAGGCATTTTTCCAGAAATAAAATGCATAAATCTCTTGAGGAAAGCACAATCATTTGAATATACTCCAGGGTTTCTACTGAAACAAAGCCATATGCTAATCGCTGAAGTAACCCTTTAATTCAAATTGGATGACGCTTCAAAAAGTTCATTGAGATCATAAAAGTTTCAATTGTGTAGCTGTCTATGAAGGGACAGAAAGCTCTCAGGTTTCATCAAAAAGATCTTCATTGGTGTTCTGAAGATGAACGAAAGTCTTATTGGTTTGGAACGACTTCAGGGTGAGTAATTAAATGACCCTTTAAAAATAGTGAAAAGTCACTGACCAGAAAATTGTGACCAGTCACAGCATTTTCAAAACACTGTGTGCACTTTTTATGCGTGTCTAAATTGTATACCAAAACGTTTAAAAAAATATACATTTTGCAGCATGTAATGTAAAGTGTTACCATTTTATTCAACTTGCTGCAGGTCATTGTTACTTCATTTATGTAATTTAGATTTGCTGGGGCAGTGCTCTTGGGATTTTAATGGGTAAACGAGTGTGTGTTTGTGGGGCTTCATTTGTGTAATGCAGATTTTGTGAGATGCGTGCCTGGCTTCAGACTGCCTTTGAGCTGTGGTGACTTACCGCCATTCATTTAGCTGCCTGCAATAAATATTGATTCATCAAGGGATTTTCAATTTGAACCTCTGTGACGCATTGTGAAATATTACAAGAGAGAGGGAAATGAGAAGGAGAGAGAGCTAGCGTGGGGGGAGAGAAGATAAGGGAAGATTTTTAACGATCCATCTCTTTCTTTCATTCATTCATTTGTAGGTGATGCTTATTTTTAGAGTATTTTAGAGTATGGCCATCTGCCACATTCTTATTACATTTACACATTTGGCACACATTACAGATTCGCTTTTATCCAAAGCGACGCACGGTGCATTCAGGATGTTCAGTTTGCCATGTGCTTCCAGGGAATCGAACCTGTGATGCTACACAACATGCTTTACCTAATGAGGAGAGACTCATGGTGTTGTGGCTTTTTTGAGTTGATGAACGTGCACACAGATGGCCGATCACAGTCCACCACCCAAGAGCTCAAGCAGGAGAAGAGCAGAGCCCCTCTCCGTCTCACACATGAGCAGACAGACGCGGGGCTCTTTAGCCCCTCACCCTTCCGCGCAGTGACCCGGCGTCCGGCGCAGCGAGCTGGAGAGCGGTGGGAGTGTGTAGTCAGCAGTGCGGCTGTGTCTGGTGATTGAGTGTTTGAGGGGACCGGGTGGGGGAGGAAAAGACCTCGTAAATCCCCGGCAGCCACCAGAAAATAGATATAATCTTAACATTAACTACATTAATAGTAGCAGGAGTTGAATTAAGAAAGCCGTAAAGCATGGACGCCTGGGCATAAATTACACGGGCACACACGCGCACACACATGCACACATACAAACTGCCCTCCTCCCATCTCTGTTTTGTTCTTTCTTTTCTGGATTTTTTGCCTTTGTCTTCCCCCCCCCCCCCCTTTTTTTTTTTTTTTTCTTTTGAGTGCAAGTGTAGAGTTTGTTTTTCTCTTTGGATTTGGTCCACTAGACAACCTCTTAAGATGGAAGCTGTACTAGGGGTAAATTATGACAAAAATCATAATGGTCATTTATTTCTCTTCATATTTTAATGACCAATATTAATACAAATGTATTATAACATTTAATATTGCTTATATATTAATTATGTTAATAATTGTTTATATAATTAATAATAATTATAATATTAATAATGGACAAATAATATCTTATTGTTTAACTTAATTTATAAAATTCACAATACAATAAAATAGTAAAAATTATATCGATATTGTGAAATTGTCATCACAAATATTAATTTCATATTATATTAATTATATTAATGTTGTTGATATCAGTAATGAGTCATGCAATATTATTAATATCAGTATTATATTAATTCATATTCTATTATTGAAATAATATATTTATGCTTTTGAAAGAAGTCTCATGTTCACAAAGGCTGCATTCATAATGCATTTTAAAATGTAATTTATTCCTGTGATTGCAAAGCAAATTTTCAGCAGCCATTTCTCCAGCCTTCTGTGTTACTTGAAAATTTAATTTAATTTAATTTAATTTAATTTAATTTAATTTAATTTAATTTAATTTAATTTAATTTAATTTAATTTAATTTAATTTAATTTAATTTAATTTAATTTAATTTGTTTTATGTTATGTTATGTTATGTTATGTTATGTTATGTTATGTTATGTTATGTTATGTTATGTTATGTTATGTTATGTTATGTTATGTTATGTTATGTTATGTTATGTTATGTTATGTTATGTTATGATATGTTATATTAATTATATTATTTTAATTAATTAATTAAATATACATTAAAATACCTGTGGAATTGATCTTTTCCTATTGTGTTCACAAATATTAATTTTATATTTTATCAATATTATATATAATATAAATAAAATATAAAAATATTATAATATATATTATATATATATATATAGAGAGAGAGAGAGAGAGAGAGAGAGAGAGAGAGAGAGAGAGAGAGAGAGAGAGAGAATAGCAGTAATATTAATATCAATATTATTTATTTGTATTAAAGGGATAGTTCACTTTAAAATGAAAATTATGTCATCCTTTACTCACCCTAAAGTCGTTTAAAACTTGTATGAATTTCTTTCTTCAGCTGAACAAAAGGGAAGATATTTAGAGGAATGTCAGTAACCAAACAGTTAACTGGAGCCATTGACTTCCATAGGAAAAAAATAAAATGCTACAGAACTCAGTGGCTTTAGTTTATTGCCGTTTTGCTCATTTGAGTTAATTGCACATAGAAAGTGAGCAATGAGACAGATAATCAAAGCAGCCATAATCTTGATTATGTTTCAGATTATGAAATAATCTGTGAAATCCTTATTTTTAGGAGGGGGGGGGGGGGGATTGAAAATACTTTTTTTTTTTTTTTTGTGCTGTAGTGCAATGTAAGAAGTCAGATTTTTTTCCTTATTTTCCCTGGAACTTGAACACTGATGACATCTGAGAAACAATTACAAACAATTATAATATTTGCTTTTTATTTTCTCTAGTCGAGGCACTTTCACACATGCGGTCATGCACACTCTCAGTGTGGGTGGAGTGGCCAGCGTGGCCCTCATCAGGTTTAGTGCTCTGGTATTGATCAGCACAGGATGTGCTGCAGCGCTGCTCCCCTCTCCGCTTCTTCACAACCTCTCCATTCATCTCATCCACCCATCCAGGGAGAGAAGGGAGGGGAGCATGAGGGAGAACAGGAGGAACAAGAGAGGAGAATTGAGAAGTCTGAAGGACAAGGTAGAGCAATTGTAAGAGCTCAGGTATTAGCACCCAGAAATGTTTGACCGTTAATATAGTATGACATATTGCCATATGTCGTATAAGTTATAAAACCGAGCATGAGCCTGGAGAAATGGATGATTCTTACCCCCAAACTTTTGAACAGTAGTAAAATGAAGCAAATGTTAGTTTAAAGTGACTTACATTTGAGAAAGATTACAAGCTTTTTTTCATACACAAGCAAATAATATCTGTAGTACTGCTACGTTGAATGTACACAAGCAAGTGTAGATGAATTATGTTTGTTAGTTTGTTGTTTACAGATAGTTTGCTGTGTACAAGTTCCAAACAGTCGGTAAGACTTGCGCCACATTAGCTATTCGTTAAATTTTTTTCAAGATGCAATCAAATGTGTTACTTCTACATGTGTGCATCACTGATGTAAGCAAGATCATTTATTGTCATGGTCCAATCTGAACAGTGGCTGGTAGAATAGGCAAAAATAGCCACCACCAGACACTCTTGGCTGCTGGCGAACCTAATTTCCCATGATGACAACTGTCTATTTTACCTCATGTCTCTCAGTCCTCTCCTCTTTCATGACCACTTGTCTGCCCTTGAGCTGTTGATTTCTCCAAATGTTTTGAATGTTTTCCCTCTCTAATAGTCTTTGATATGGCTATCACTTAAGTTTCCCCTCATTATCTACTTTGCTACAGGCAAAAACTCATTTACACAAGGAAAATTGGTTAAGTGAAACCAGCTAGCTCATTTCAAGGGTAACTCTTTTTGTCTATTCTTCAGGATGAGCTCACTAATGCTTTCTCTGCAGCCAAATAGACAAGACAAGCATTATTGTGAATGCCCGTGCGGCCTGTGAATTCCTCCCCGTCACCAAAACAAAAGTCACATCGTTAATCACCCTGCCGGAGTGCTGATTCGCCCTCTCCTTCATCTGCGCTCGTCCTGCGGTCGAAACACTACAAGACACACATATACTGTACATGCGTGCACATGCTTTCATGTGAGAAAGCAGAAAAGTGTATATTCGAAAGTGGCCAGGTGATCGACAGCTATTTTTTTTCCTCAGTAAAGCTTTTCTTACAATTACATTTCTTTAACTTAATTGACATGCATGCACACTAATTGTTTGGGCAGCATGCGCATTCTTCTCCTGACCGTCACATGCACCAGCACTGATGTGTTTTTGTCTTGACACAGGTGTAAGTCCCCAGCGCTCATCCTTGCTGATGGTTGCTTACCGTGCCCCCTAAATATGCCACATACTAGCAAAACAGAGATTTGTGTCTAGTGGGAGTGATAAAAATCATGATGCCTCAGAGATGTTTGCTGTAAAAGCGTTTATTTTGACAGAATGAATTAAAGGGACAAAAACACAGATTCGCTCCAGCCCCTCGAGGGATGGGTCATCATCAGCATATCCGGTATATTTGTGCATCTCATGCCTTCTTAACATGAGCACACTGTAAATGAATTGTTGACAGAACTTTATTTAATGCATTTTTATACATCCCTTCAACTATTGTCTTAAAAATGTCCGTAAATTAAAAGTACGTTATATCTAGGTTTAGGAGGTTGTATAGAGGCTTTACACTATGCACACTTACAAAAACCTGTACCGTAACAATCAACAAATGTAAAAATATGAGCGCTTAACATCACAACACAACAATTAAATAACAATAATTACAAAACGACAGCAAATGTCTAAAGAAAAATCAGCAAACAACAATCATAACAGTAACCACGTAATTTATTAATGCTGTAATGCATGATGGGGATTTAAAAACCCTTTCAGTAATATTATTTATTTGGGGGATTTGAAGTGGGACAACATTTGGGGGAATTTGTTTTGGCCTAACATGGGTTTTTATGTAGCTTCACGTTTCTTAGTATTTGTCAGTTAAAAGGTCCCAGAAACGTAAAAAAATGTAGTTGTTTTTTTTACTGAAAAAAAAAAAATTCTGTAAAAACTTCTCCTGTCTTATATCCCCCAGCAGCCCCTCAGGAAGATCACGAAGACCTTTTTATATCATAGCCTCAGGGTCAGAGCCCCCAAATGCTAAATCACGTCCTACTCTAACAGTGCAATTACAACCCATCGTGTGTCCCATAAAAATAATTCCCTACTGCCATTCAAGTGATACATGGGACGACGTGATATGTCCCTCCAGACCCCATGTATTAGCACGGCCGTTTCCCTCTGCCCCTGGTATCGGATCAGCTCTTACGCCTTCTAGTCTGAGTTACTGCGGTAACCGGAAACACAAACATAACTGATACCAGAACAGCAACTAAAGGTGCGTATATTGTGGCGACCTGTGATTTAAAGAGTGCCGGTTGGCTGAAGATAAGGTATTGCAGTTTAAGGGTCAAGGACGACTGGTTGAGAGCTCTAAGGGTGATGGAGAATTCCTCTTTGCTTCCTGTCTTACTTTTATTTTCATCTTTTCCAGAGTTAAAACGAAAGACCCAAGAGGTCACAAGGCATCTTGTGTTTACAGCTTCCCTCTTGCTCCATTTTATACAAAGCCCAGTGGAGGAACATTTGCATGCTATACATGTACTCTGCTTCCAAGTTTAGGACTCGTATATTTTGTCCATTTGTCACACAGGCTCACTAAGGCTGGGGTTAACTGCCTCGCATGTTCCGTGTCCACATTAGGCTCCATTATGGCTCTTGGGTGCCCTTCCTTAGCCCCAGTGAGGGCAGCAACTGTTCTCCCATTACGCCTCATTATGGCTCCCATGGCTGCTGTCACTAAGTCATTGTGGATGTGGACCTGTGTGGGTTGTGCGACATACTGTATGCTCTCACAACTAAAAGGATGTAGAAGCACTACAGGTTGTTCTGCACTTTGATCTTGTGGCTTTTCGTGTTAACACAAAAGAAGATATTTTGAAGAATGTACAAAACAGTATAGGCTTCCATTGTACGGACAAAATATACTATAGAAGTCAATGGAACCGAAATTGCTTTCTAACCAATGTTATTGAAAATATAGCAAGATAGAAAGTCATGCAGGTTTAGAATGAGATGAGAGAGAGTAAATTAGTTTTTCTTTTTTTCTGTATCGTGATGTACATTCAAGGTTAACGGATTATTGAAAAGGTTGATTTGATTGAATTGTTGATTGAACATTGAGATGTGGGCATAGAAAAAGTGGACATAGATAAACACAAGCTAGCAGGGGTGAGATTTAAGCAGATTCAAATATTTTTGTCTGGCATACGTCACCAGAGAGAAGACTTGTTTTTATTGGAAGGATTAAACATCACAAGGTCAGAATTCTTCAGTTTACCCATAAATAAAAAATTCTGTCATCAAATATGGTAAACAGAAACTCAACCATGTTTGCCATGCGAGAACTAACCTCGTTGATTCTTGCAGAAGCTGAAATGTGCTTGTCACATGCAAAAACAAACCTCACTGGCTCTTGCATGTCGAGGATGCACGTTTGATCTTCAATTTAGCATATTTGATGCATTTTGTGTACGGTACATTGATCAGCATTTATATGTAAATCATATAAACCAATCGTGCCTCTCCAGAAGTCTTGAATATGACTGCATCATCCATATGGATTGCTTTTAAAATACATTTTGAATGTTAAAGTTTTGAACATTTTGAATGTTAAAGTTTTGTTTGAAATGGAGGGAAAGAAGTATTCTAAAAAATATCATTTGTATTTCAAAGATAAACAAAAGCCTTATGGGTTTGGCGTGACATTCAGTAATTTTCATTTTCGGGTGAACTATCACTTTAAATATCGTAAATAAAACCAATATAAAACTTTGGCTCCTAGCTCATGCCACTACAAAATAATATGGTTTTCTTTATTAATTTCACATTTTTTTGATGCACATTTGGCAATGTATTAAAAAAATCTAGTTACCGATATTATAATAATTTAAGAGGACAATTACATGGCAGTTTATGGGGCCTTTTTGTTCTCAATGTGTGTTTGTATTGAAGCCAGTGATGGTTTCTGTGTGTGTAGGAGTGCTCGGGCTCAATGTTGGTGCTGTGCTGTACGTGTGGGCTGGGGTTGGACATATTGGCCGAGGCAATAGATTGTGTAGTTGAAGCTCTTGTATTGGGTGTAGATTGATGTTAGAGGTGATTTGCTGTTGGGCTCTCGAAACATTTTGTACTAAAGTTCATGTCTCCTCATACAGAGTAGCTACTCTCATGCACTCCTTCACACACAACTTCTCCGACAATCAGTCTCAAATATATACTTCGAAAGGTGGAAAAGACTATATGGTAGAGCTGCATGATTAATTGTTAAAAGATTGTGATCTCTATTCAAACTCCCCCGTGATCTTATTCCTAAATGACAGCGATTCAGCTGTGTCTATTAAGCCTTTGACAAAATCACGGCAGAACATTCAAATCTGCGTCGGCACTGCCGGTGATGGAGCATTTGTCATGTATAGGTATGAAACAGCTTCACAGTCTTTTCAATCACACAGTATCCAAATTATCACACAAGTACTGGGATACGACTAACGCTTATAGTTCGGACATTAGCACTGATGTCTACAGTAGTTATCAAAAAAGAACAAATCACCTTTTGAAAGTAACTTGGTGCTTTAAAAATTATTTTTATAATTGTACAATTGAATCCAATCGATTCAATTGTCCAACAAACAAACAAAAAATAATTTCCAATTCATTCAAAATCATGCAATGATATGGTATTGGGTCTATATTACGTAGTCTGATGCAGCATGTAGCACTGACAGAAGTGTAGTTCTGTATGGATAGCTGTTGAGTGTTTTATGCTTCTATTAAACAAGTATTTTTAATAAAGAAAACACTTTCAGTTCTTTAGAAGAGATTAGGCTTTTATAGGTTTTAAGCATTTTAATGTGTATCTGTCCATTTTGCTGTGTGTGTGTGTGTGTGTGTGTGTGTGTGTGTGTGTGTGTGTGTGTGTGTGTGTGTGTGTGTGTGTGTGTGTGTGTGTGTGTGTGTGTGTGTGTGTGTGTGTGTGTGTGTGTGTGTGTGTGTGTGTGTGTGTGTGTGTGTGTGTGTGTGTGTGTGTGTGTGTGTGTGTGTGTGTGTGTGTGTGTGTGTGTGTGTGTGTGTGTGTGTGTGTGTGTGTGTTCTTGAGAGGTAAAGGAAGCATCAAGGAGTATGTTTGGGGGACAGTCTCTCTGCTCTGGCCTCATGCCCTGGCAATTATCTCAATGATTTCCTCCTCTTTTCAATTCTTTCCATTTCCACACGGCCGTCCCCTCCATTAAAGGAGCAATTTACCAGAGTGCTGTGACACAGGAGCCAGGAGAGAGAGAGAGAGAGAGTGAGAGTGAGTGTGTGGGTATGTTTGGGAAGGTGAGGATGAGATTGGAAAGGGGTGTTGAAGGAGGGACGGTTATTGCTAAAAATTCAGAAATGTGTTTCATACAAAATAGATTTAAAAAAAGTTTCTTAATGAAGGCAGATTGTGAGTAATACATTTTTGAAGTTAAAACTTTTTTTTTACAACTTAAAAAAAATGTTTTTCTTTTGTCAAAGAATCCAAAGGGAAGAAATGTAATTGGTTCCACAATTTTATCACGGGTTCCAAAACAAATGTTTTCATCATTGATAGTAACAAGAAATATTTATTGAGCACCAAATAGGCATATTACAATGATTTCTGAAGGATCACGATGTGACAATGAAGATTAGTAATGATACTGAAACAGGAATACATTACATTTAAAAATATATTATAATGGAACTTTTTGTTTGTTTGTTTGTTTGTTTGTTTTTTTATTAAAAATGAATTGGTGAACACAAGACTTCTTTCAAAAACATCAAAAAAATCTTACAGACTCAGTGCATATGTAATAAGTGTACCAGAGGGAATATATATATATATATATATATATATATATATATATATATATATATATATATATATATATATATATATATGTGTGTGTGTATATAAAATAAAAATGTGTTATATAAAAATGTTTTGAAATTTGGATCATAATTGGTGTTTAAATGTTACTATCATCCCTATCATCATTACTATCATCATTTCTCCTTCTCTTTTTGCACTTTTCTATTCAGAATCCTCCTGCAGAATCGGTTAAGGACTACTCCAGAAAGGCAGTGGAGAGGGCGGAGCATGAGGTGGATAGGCGGAGCTCTATACAGAGTCTCAGCCAATAAGCTCTCTCGGACCCAAACCACCTGCACACCTAACAGTAGACCAGGTAACCATTTTCCCGAGATCATTGCTGTTTAGACCTACATTGCCTGATAAATTGGCAGAGATTCAAAACACTAAAATCAGATTTGAAATGTATGTTGCACATTTTTCTTTGTTACGTGAATATGTGCCCCTGGGGTTTTGTAGGTATTAAATGACCAGTATTTATTGGTTATCTCAAAGTACACGGTTCAGATTATCAACCCATCCAGCGAGAGAGTGGAGGGGGGCTGCAATTCGCCTTCTGAAATAATAAAGCTGTCATCTGTCACTGGCTACAGGTTGAGAGAGAGACAGAGAACGGGAGAGATGGTGAATGGCCTAGATTAAACCTTAAAGTCCTAGTCAGAAGTGGAATTAAAGATCAACTCCTGCTCTGTGACAGGAGTTCCATAAAAACACATGTCTATTTATGATCTCCCCAACAAACTGTAGTCTTACCACACACAGGGTCTGGTACAGTTAAAACACAAAGACACAATCTCTCATTCACTTTTTTAAATCGCCTTCACAACTGCATCCCACATAACCAGCAATTTCTCACATGCACTCAGATATTACATTCCTTGTGCCTAACCTCATCGCTCTATCACTGTGCTACATACAGTACAGTGTTTATATCTACTTCTTTCTTAGATTCCCATTTGGCTGTGGTTGACGGACCCTGACATATAAATAAACAGCATGGTATCGTGAATAAGTTGTACTTGCTGGCCTCCGTCACTACCAATGAACATGATGACCTTTAATTACATGCTATTAGTTTGGCTCGTTATAAATAAATGCTTGTGCTCAAGCTCGGATGAGGCAAGAGAAACAAACAAGTGCTGGTCTACAGCTCAATTCATGCTATAAGAAGTGTGGTAACACTTTAGTTTAGGGTTATTACTAGAATATTGGTTTTACTAGTATTTATTAAGCACATATTGATGCATTATTCTGCATGATATTCTACATTCCTCAATCCTACCCAATATTTAAATTAGACAATTTCCTTACTAACTATTAATAAGCAGTAATTAGGAGCTTATTGAAGCAAAAGTTGTTGTTAATAGTTTGTTAACAATGAAAATTACACCCTAATCTAAAGTGTACTGTATAGATGACGTTATATTGGGTATATCTGATGGTTATTTATATTGGGTACACCTGTTTTTTTTTTTTTTTTTTTGAAAAATAAGAAAAAAAGAAACTTCATGTCAAACCAAACACAAAACTGAGGAATTTCTTTCTTCTGTGAAAAACAAAAAGGGGTGTTCAGCAGAATGTTTGTGCTGCTCTTTTCCATACATTGAAGTATTAAGTATCCAGGGACTGTCAATCTTCAAAAATGACATAAAAGTAATACAAGAGTATTATAAAATAATGAAAAGTAGTCCATCAGGTTTGGAAAACATATAAAAGCTTTGTGTGGCGAACAGACCACAATATACAGTTAACAAATATATATATATATATATATATATATATATATATATATATATATATATATATATATATATATATATATATATATATATATATATATATATATATATATAAAGTTATTTACCGTAAGACATACACTTTCATAAAATGGTGCATAATCCTTATTCCTTTATGTATAATGAGTCTTTGTTCTATAATTGTCTCTCTTTCCATACTATAGGAGAGTGGTACAATCCATATGTTTCCTCGAGTAGTAATCAGGGAAGAACATCAGCCACACGTTACGTAGCCAGGTTAGTATTTTAAGATATGGTTCACTCCACAGCATAACAATACATAACACATGAAGATTCATTTGTTTACTGGTTGTATGATTTCATTATTTTTTTTCTTCCTATGTTCATCAGTCGTGCTGTGCAGAGGAGTTTAGCTATAATACGACAGGCCCGACAGAAGAAACAGAAGGCCAAGCAGTACTGCATGTACTATAACCGATTTGGCAAGTGTAACCATGGTGACACTTGCCCCTACATCCACGACCCTGACAAAGTAGCTGTCTGCACCAGGTACTGAGTATCTGAGCACACTCTTCCAATATGTGTAACAGTTTTAAAACTGGTTTCAAATTAAACTCTTGATTGGTTGGTAGGTTTCTCCGAGGCACATGTAAGCGGACAGATGGGACTTGTCCTTTCTCACATAAAGTAGCCAAGGAAAAGGTAAGTCAATATACTAAATTTTAAGGGTTCTTCCAAAAACAGGACAAGATAGTGGACACTGCAAAAAAAAAAAAGAGCATTTAGCTGTTTACACGAAGTGAAAATAGCGATATATTCTATTTACACCCTATATAAGTGCTTATAAATAGCGGCAGAGACCATTTGTCCCCCAGCAAAAAACTATTTGTCCCTCAGTATTGTTGTACATTAGCAGGATGCGATAATAACGTAAATTATTGTGTGTAAATTATTATATTTATTCAAATGGATGACGACTTATTGGGACAATATGCCCTCTCTCCACCTACCCCTCACCCTACCTAATAAATACAGTATTATTTAACACTAGTTAGGCACTTTATTTCCACTTTTCACAAGTACATTTCACAACCATTTACAAAGAAACATGAAGTAACACATATAATAAAACATTAAAGTATAAGTAGTGAAGCAGAAAAACTGTAAGTAGTATTTTCTTGGAAAACAGTAATTGTTTTATTTAAACTTTGAGGCACTTTATTTCCACTTTTCAAATATTTTCTTAATTTTTATTGAAAATAAATGCCTTTCTAATCTGATATGTGATTGGAAAAGGGAGATCGCGTTCAAGAACTACTTTCATGCGTCTTACTCCTCAAGCCTACTCCACTGCAGACATGCAATGACATGCGTCTTTTTTTAATCTTGTGTGTTTTTTAAATCTTTGTCAACATGACAGGCTATTTACACTTAGTGTACAATCACAACACTCCACAAATGTGAATGTTTCTGAATATTTTTTAATGGTCAAAAGTTAGTTTGTTTTTAGGTTTAAACTAAACTTTGAAAGACTTTGCATTTCCAGTGTGGCCCTTTTGGACACTGTAGTTGTAAATAAAAGAAAAAATATCGGAGTAATGGTGTACAATAATGCTATTTCAGTCTTTCTACTTCAACCTTTCATGTTTAATTTAATGTGTTGCTAGTTCTTTTTAATTAATTGTGAAATGCACTAGCAATTTCTACACCATCTTTTTGACATTTCACATCACTACCATTGTTTAATTGGGCTCTCTATGCTTTGTTAAATATATTTCCGAAATGTATTACATTAACTTCTTTTTCCAAAAATCTACGCACAAAAAATAAAGCAGAGCAAACTGTATGCTGTCAGTCAAATGGACTTAACTTATGTGACACATCTGCTGTCTTGATCTGTGCTGTGCTTTCAGCAGTCCCTCGAATGGTTTGTCAGAGCTGCACGCTTTTATTGACCTGTGCAGTAATTGTATTTATAGCTCCTAATTTAATAAAACAAGCTGTGTTACTACGATTACCTACTATGTTTTTTTGTTTTGTTTTGTTTTTTTATCTGTTGGTATTTGCTAGAATCCATGATACCATGTATCTGAACAAGATGTCCAGGACCTTCAGCTAAAAAAATAGGCCCACAACATTAAAGATCCGGCAGTTTATTTAACCAAGGGCTGCTTTTTTAAATCCCTGTTAGCACCAAACCCATCTGGTGGGTTTGCTGCCAAAAAAGCTCATTTTTTGTTTCATCTGACCACAGAGCTAGGTCCTTTTTGAAGTTCCAATCGTGTCTGACAACTGAATATGTTTGGAGTTTGTTTTTGGATTTTTCTTCAAACCCTCCCAAACAATTGGGATGTAATGGCAGTTTGATATTTTTGGGGAGGCTTTCTGACTCTAAGACTCAAGCAATCTCTGCAATACTCTATCTGTGATGCTTGAAGAGTCTTCAGCCTCTCCTCCTCACCGTGCATTGAGACAATATAGACGCACGTCTCTAATCATCTTTAGTTCGTAACTTCTTAATTATTGTCCTTTGCCCCATTGTTTTCAATGCTTTAGATGTCTTACAGCCACCTTCTATTTTGTGAAGCTTAACAATTGTTTGCCGCACATAACTATAATCTTTGGTTTTTACTCAATGTGATTGATGATTATGGGAATTTGGCCTTTGTGTTTCCTCATATTTATACTGAAACAAGAAGTCATAGCTGGACAATTTCATGTTCCTAGTCACCCTGGTGTGCTAAAAAAAATACAGCGTAAATATGAATATACTTCAGAGATGTTTTACTCTTAAGACTATCTAGGGGTGCCTATAATTGTGACCAACATGCATTGGAGAAAACCATCTATTTCATAATGTGAGTTTCCCCCGACTTTTAATTGATATACTTCCATGAAAGGTTAGCATTTTGTTTTGTTTTTTTTGTTTTATCAAAAAGATAAACAATGCAGATTTATTTTCACAGCCACCTTTGCTCATATTTATTAAGGGTACCAATATTAGTGGGGGTCCTTTATCTAAATTAAATACATACACTTCTCTTGCTTTTGCCCACGTGCCAGCAGTTACCATAGGTTGCCGACCCCTAATCTAGCATAGAAACAATTTCTTAGAAACTAAACTACAAGTAAATTTCACAACCACTTACAACGAAACATGAAGTAACACATAGAATGAAACATTAATGTAGAAGTAGTAAAGCAGAAAAACTATAAGTAGTATCTTCTTGGAAAACACTCCAGTAATTGTATATTTTAAAATACATATTTTTTAAAGTACAAATTAAAATCACTGTGAAAGGAAAGAACATGTAAATATTTTACTTGTGAATAATACTTTTTTATAGAATTTTGTTTGATTTTATATCAGTTTTCATAAGTTTTCTCTCAATCTAAGCATAGTTAGTGGAACCGAACTCGTCTATCACAGCGCAGAACATGATCTAATAGACCTGATTTCAGTCATAACTCAAACATAAAATGTGCAGCTACTGTATTTTATCTTTGTAGGACAGTATTGACAGTAGGATTTATGCATAAAGCCATAAGAATCTTAACATAAGTCATGACTGGCCGTATGTGGTGGTTTCAGGTTACTGTCAGGACTCGCTGGCCTGTGGGGTGATAATTAAAGATACTATGTCAGGGACTTAGCTTCCTCTCTCAGGTTATGTTGGTGTGTTACAGTCTCAATATCTTTGAGGCAATCCCACTAGATTCCAGAGTTACATACTTCGAGGTCTTTGCTTAGGCATTGCCGTCATGGAGACAGGTGGAGATGGGATCAGTATTGACGCAGCATGTGACCCATCATATACTAGTCTAGATTCTCCTGAAGTGAACATTACGATCTCATTACTTACCTACCCCTGGCAGACAGACATACACATGTGGATGGTCATATTCTTTACTCTCAAAGTGTGCCGCCTCATCTTGGTAACACATTTAGTTTTCAATACCATTATATAAATATTGTATTTGCTGGGATCTATAATGCATGTTGCAACCAAAGGTATCTGACAATAGCTGGGTGGCACTGGCAGTGTCATTTCAATATGGCAGCCACAATGAATTGAAACCAACTCATGAATACAACAGTCTCTAGAAATCAACTTCCCCTTGAGCTTTTGATATGTAAAAGGTCATGGTAATATAAGAATATACTGTAAGTTTCAGAGCTGAAAACTTTATTTTTAGTCAAAGAAAAGCTTTTATAGACACCAGACCCAGAAAACGATTGTGTGCCGCATCTTGATGTCATCGTGTGAAGAAACACCGCCTCTACAGAATAATAAGCACATCTAATTCAGTAGCCCAACCCACCCGCAGCAATAAGCATGCCGAAGAAGATAGCAAGATATTGCGCTATTCCTGGTTGTGGAAGAACACATTCGCTGCATAAGCTTCCTTCTGTAAGCAAGTCTAAGGTAGAGCTGGATTTGCAGATTAAAACACAATGCTGTGCCTTCTACTGTATATTGGATCCGACAGAAATGGTGCAACAACACACTTATGTAATTAAAACATCTTTTTTATATCTAATATTAGTCCCGGGGCTGTGTTTTCCAGATGGGCTACCAAAACGAAAGCCCGTCTGCAGACCGGTGAATCTCAAATAGTGAAATAATATACCTTTCTTGATCTGGGCGTGCGCACGGGCGTGTGTGTGTGTGCACCTGGATCGTGCTTATATCCACTGATCAGGCGGGCCAAGTAATACAAAAAGAATTTTCCAATCAATCATAGCTCGATGAAAAATAAATAGTGTTTGTTTGATAAAGATGCTTACGAGCCCTGTGATTGAGAGAATCATTCCGGTTGCCGCTTTCAAAACAATCCCTCCCTCATGTGAACTAAACTGATAGGGGAGCTAAAGCTCATTTAATATGGAAATCTTATCCAATCCTAGCCGGGGGCATTTACTTCCAAGTCTCCAGTGCGGCACGCCCATCAAAACCCAGTGTTCAGAAGAGAGCCTCAAAACCAGTGTAGAAAATAGCCTATTACTTATTGTTTTTGAATGTAAAAAGCACACAAACGTCATTAGTTGGCCTCAGACCACAGTATAAAAACCTATGACACCTTTAAATATTTGTCATAATTAGCATTTATTTATTTCAGTATAAAACAAATGACTTGTTCCTCTTTATATATAAAGTTTTCTTCAACCATAAAAACAAAGCCTTTATAGCAGTAATTCTTAAAGTGTGGTCCGCCATCGACCCCTAGTGCTCCGCGAAAAGATGACCTAAACTAGGCAAGTGTTTATAAAATCGTCACTTAATTAAGTAGATTTTTAATGTACTTGCGAAACAGTTCTTGCCATTCTGTTTAAATAACGTAAAAAATGGATCTAAAATCCACAGATCTATTAGTTGTGTAATGTACTAGTTTTTGTTTCATGTGTAAAATCCCAGTAATTTCAGTGATATTGGACATTAAGGGGAACATTCTTTTTAGCATTGTATTGTTACCATAGTTATAACCATAGACTTCCTATACCCACCACCTCAGTTTTAAACTAATGGCTCTTTGGAATGGCATTAAGTGGGACCTAGGCTGTTACAGTGTGTTTAATACTGTTTAATTTACAGTTTTTTTTCCACATGTACAGTTTGTTGTTCATATTAAGCTGCAACTCATTTCACATTTACTTTTTCAAATTAAATAAAAATGTATATAATAATTTCTGATCATATAATTGCATTTGTGTTTGAATTATTAGTTTTTGACTTGAAACAGTTGCATATTAAACTTAAATTTAGCTTATCCTTCCTTTTTTGTTGGTTTTTGGGGGCGTGTTAGAGTGGGATTCTGTAGGTGGTCCTCGGAAAAAAAATTGGAAGATATATTGGTCCTTGGGCTGAAAAAGTTTGAGAAACACTGCTTTATAGTATAATATAGAAGTATATTATATATATATATATATATATATATATATATATATATATATATATATATATATATATATATATATATATATATATATAATAACTGCATGTGTGGCAAATTAATTGCGTATAAATGACAGGAATAGTGGAATTCCAGGTTTAGAAAGACACTGTCTATAACTTTCCCTATAATTCCTTCTCACAGTGAGACACCGTTTCCCTTGTTTGTTTGTCTAAGCATTCACTTTCTGTAAAACACACTAAATCTCTCTCTCTCTCTCTCTCTCTCTCTCTCTCTCTCTCTCTCTCTCTCTCTCTCTCTCTCTCTCTCTCTCTCTCTCTCTCTCTCTCTCTCTCTCTCTCTCTCTCTCTCCCTTTATGTTCTAGCACTTGTTCAGCCAATACCACCACACACCCCACCCCCCACACATACAAAAACACAGAATCATTGCACCTGTGACAGTCTTCACCCTCTACACCCTCCAGTGCACAGAGAGACCAGCTGTCCGCTTGTCTTAAAGGAGCAGAGCCACCTCATCGCAGCACAGGCCCACCTGCTAGTCCCAACCCTATATACCCCCTCCGTCTATTCCTCCACAGCCATGCATGGGGCTCAATTTAACCCCGCACCCTGTGTCATCCATGTATATGCCATGAAGCATTGCTTGGGTTCACGCCTGCAATTGAAAACGATCCAGTTCCCCCTTCCAAATAACCGAGTAACAAGACCCCCAACCCAGACCCCTTCACCCCAGTTGCAGCTAGTGTCCAATCCCCTCCCCTGCACATAAACACATCACGCAGGTGGTACGACGTCCCGCTTGGGTCAATATTTCTGTTGCAGTTAATTAAGCAGAAATGATATGACCCCCATGGAAATGAGATTCCACTTAAGAGGGCATCGCCCATTCCCTCCACCCCTTCCGCTCATCGTATACGTGAACCTCATATTCTATTTTAAGCCCAGAGAGCACTCAGTGACGTTCAGATTATTCATACATGCAGATTATATTCACGAAGAGTCAGTGCAAATCTATGCCATTGACACATGCACATAATTACTGATTAGACAATGTGTGATAAAGGCATGTTTTGACAGGGACTTCAATAGATTTGTGATCTAATACTGGTGCCATATTTGTGTAACTCACTTATGTTTCCCATCACTTATTCACTTTATAATCTACACACGTTAGAAAGTGAAATTCAATGCCAAGCTGTATTGTTACTGTTCTTATCCTTGCATTTTTCTTTTGTGGTTCAAACTAACCATATTCATTCACTCACTCTTTTTTTCAGTGCTAGAAGTTTAATTATTGAGATTATTTGAGGTTTTACAAAGTTGTCATTTGCATGGATCCCTGAAATCAATTTCAAGCTGTAAATGTTTGTTTCTTTCGTTTTTTTGTAGATGCCTGTGTGCTCGTACTTTCTGAAAGGGATCTGTAATAACAGTAGCTGTCCATATAGCCATGTCTATGTCTCACGCAAAGCTGATGTGTGCAAAGACTTCGTCCGAGGCTACTGCCCACAGGGAGATAAGGTGAGACTCTTTTTATTAAGGTAAAATGATTTCTGTTGCAAACAGATTATTCAATGAGGGGGTGTTTGACTATATGAAAACTTCAACCATTCTTGGTATATATATTTATGAATTTATTTTTGTTTTATTTATTAAAACTCAATTAATGTCTGAAATTGGTGTGAAGTAATAACAGCAATATTGGCTGTTCTTAAGCTGTTATTCACTATAAAATAATAATAATTATATACATTTATATACTGCTTTTGGCACTCACAACACTTAGAAAACTATGTAAATGAATAGTAAATTAACTGGAAATATTTTTTGTAATAATAATAAAAAAAAAATATATATATATATATATATATATATATATATATATATATATATATATATATATATATATATATATATATATATATATATATATATATATATATATATATATATATATATAATTTTTCTTAAAAACTATCTTAAGGGACTGTAAGTTTCCCTAATTGAGGAATCATACAACACACTATTATTGTAATCAAATAATTCTGTGGTGATTTGTGTTGATATGGAGAGTGAACAACTGCGAGTGACGTTTGGCCTGTAATGCGATTCAGTGTTTCAGGTCAACAAAATACAAAAAAGTACATGTACATGGTACATGCTTTGCTGTCAATGTCTGTTTTATAGCTCTTAATGAAGGAATGTGATTTACTGGTGGTCTTTTTCGAGAGGTTTAAAATAGATCTCTCAATAGTTGACTGCGTTCCGAATGTTAATTTAAACCATCATCCAGGTGCTTATGACATATGTATTTGGTTTCCTCCCTGTTTGTGAGTGAGTGACATATTGAGGGCAGTAACTAAGAGAGAACGACATGACCCACATTTATCAAGTGTCCTTGTATGCTCTTAATACAGCAGGTTCTAACCCATCCGTGACCTTTCTCTCTCTCTCTCTCTCTCTCTCTCTCTCTCTCTCTCTCTCTCTCTCTCTCTCTCTCTCTCTCTCTCTCTCTCTCTCTCTCTCTCTCTCTCTCTCTCTCTCTCTCTCTCTCTCTCTCTCTCTCTCTCACACTCTCTCACACTCTCTCTCTCACACACACACACACACACACACACACACACACACACACACACACACACTCCTGTTGTCCCCATCACACCTGTCCTGCTTGCATGAGACAGTTGTAGCCACTGTCATGTTATGTAGTACTACCTATTACATTCTTCTTCTCCTCCAATTTAATTTACATGTCATCATATAACGTGTGCTACCCGCATTATTTTGTTATATTTTAGCAATCTTAGCTTATTTGTGTACTTAATTATGTGTCTTTATTTATTTTTTTAAATAACACTTTACAATACGGTTCAATTCATTTACATTGGTTAATTAGACATCATGAACTAACAATGAACAATGCTTTGCAGCATATATTCATTTTGGTTAATATATGTTAATCATAAATAAACATTATGTAATGTATAATGAATGAACATGAATTAAGAATTTTCTTTATAAATGAACATTATCAAGCTTAAAAAAACTTTTAAAAACTTTTCGTTGTTAGTTCACGCTGCTTACTGCATTTTAAAAAAATAAAAGAACTTTACTGTAAAGTTATTATCAAAAGGTTTACTCTTTTTGCTACAGATTTAAGCCGGGAAGCTTTTGAGATAATAACATAATTCATATATGCCAGAACAAAAGTCATTTATTTTTGCCTGGCTTTATTGTTCTTCCGCAGAAACTTTCATGGCCGCCCCTATCAGTTTCTTCCTCTTTGGATTTGTCTCATTCTAATGAATTGTTTCTCCGCAGTGTTTTCTGCTTCTCCCGTCTTCTCTCTTTGTCTCTGTCTGTCTCTCGCTCTGTTTTTTCCCCTCCATTTGTTCTTCTTTGCTTTCCCTTCATCGTAACAAATGCATTCTCCCGCTGTCAGGGCTCATTTAAATATTTGGGGTGAGAATGAGAATATATAAGAAGAGAGATATTAATATTTATTCTATTAGCCGAAGTGCTTAGGTCTGTAATTTTGCGCCGTCCCAAAAGCACTGTCTTAGATATGATGGATAGCACACCATAATTATGGACGTGAAAAAGTGCTGATGACAGCAGTACAGGCGAGAGGCCAGCAATGGATACGCCAGCGGAGCAAGGGTTAAAGAACACTCTCATCCTCTTCATTTCTCCCTCCCTCTATTCTTTTTCTCCTTCTCCGGCTCACTCTTTCTGTCTGCCATTTCCCATGTTTTTTCTGTCCCGTTTCTTCTTTTGTTTGTTGGCCACATCCATTCACAACTCACCCTGATCACTCTTCTTTTGATTCTCCTACCCTTCCTCTCATCCCTCTATCACTCTGTCACTATTCTCATTTCCCAGCTCTTTATCATAAGCTCACACCACCATTCTATCTTTCTGTCTCTCTCTCGCTCTTTCTTGCTCACTGTCTCAGTAATGTAAAATGTGCTGACTCTTTCTGCTTTGTGGCCAGTAGAAAGCTCTTCTAATAGGCCCCAGAGACTTCCCAGCCTTTCTTAAATCAAGTGGAAAATTGTTAACTTGCACTGATATAAAGATGTTCCATCCACTTCTCTTTTTTTTCTCTCACACACTTCTCTTTTCTCTCTATTTTGCTGCTTTTATGTAAATTAAAATGTATGAGAGAGCACGGTTGGGGAGGACTAGGGCTTTTGTGTTTTCTTTGCCCGGATCACAGCCGTGAACATCAAAGTTAATGAGCCTTCTCAGTACTGCGTCCACTTCCCATCCCATCAGTAGGATTTTCTTCTAATTAGATATGATTCCAAATAGCCAATCAACTTATAAGTTGATGAATCGACTAGTAAAGGTTACACTTTTGCATGTAATTTATGCAAGCCAAAGATTAAAATGCTGTCTGCATCTAAGACTTCAAGCACATGCAGGTGAATAATAGCCTGTTTCATTGCACTCTAATTCGATGTTTATTTCTAATGTGTATTTCATAGTTTAATTTGTCCCGCCACAGTTTTGGGATGAACCTAAAAGATCACTAACGTTGTGTTTTGTGCCATTGCTTTGGCAAAGCATCTGTCAATCGAACATAAAAATGTGATCAAATTAAATAGGTGTGCCGGGTTTCAGAACAAAGTGCACTTCTCGCAAGCAGCTCATGATTCGCGTCTCAAAATGGCTCCATTCACAGTTAATGCTGTAAGCTCCATCACTGTATGTGTTGCATATATTTTTTTTAGCATACATTTGTAGCAATTTTGCACTTAGACTGTCAGTTTGGGATATACATACCAGGCGGAACATTCTGACCACTGACTGGTGAAGTGATAACACTCATCTCTTCATCATCTGCACCTGTTAGTGAGTAGGATATATTAGGCAACAAGTGAACATTTTATCTTCAAAGTTGAGGTGTTAGAAGCAGGAAAAATGGACAAGCGTAAGGATTTGAGTGAGTTTGACAAGGGCCAAATTGTGATGTATAGACGACTTGGTCAGAGCATCTCCAAAACTGCAGCTCTTGTGGGGTGTTCCTTTGTGCAGTGGTCAGTATATATCAAAAGTGGTCTAAGGAAGGAACAGTGGTGAACTGGCGACAGGGTCACTTGGGGAGTGAATGCTGGTTTGTGTGGTCTGATCAAACAGACTAGCTACCAAATTGCTGTAGTTCAAATAGCTTAAGTTAATGCTGGTTCAGATAGAAATGTGTCAATGCACAGTGCATCAACGTTAGCTGCATATGGGGCTTATAAAGCATGTTGCGTTATGAATTTGCACATGGTTTGTCTTTAAACATATTAAAAACACTAAACAACATTAAAACCTTGATTGTCACCACAGAGGAGCTTTAAACATTCTTATATAATTTGTAATATAAAATGTCACAGTAAAAAATTAAGAATAGCTACTTTTTTGATAGTAACTTTTTTTATAGTGTAGCTAACTTTTTTTTAACAATGAAAGCTTGACTTGATCTTAACGTATAAGTAGATTGTAGCAGTTTCCTCAACACTGGATTTACAGTCCCTGACAAAAGTCTTGTCGCTTGTGTACAAATTGACCTAAAGTGGCGCTGAAATATATTTCTAATCAAGATTTCTTTACAAGAAATGGCTCATTTTAATCCCACCAGCTTTTGTGATAATGTTTCAGTGAAAAACTAAACTTTCAAAAAGTATTCTAATATTCACAGCTTGGTAAAGCCCATTGAGCCAATTTTTGCAAAGACATAAGTGTTGTCACCTTGTCATATGAGCTTCACCTGTGACCTGTAATAATGGATCAATTAGGTCTCAAGTGTGTATAAAAAGAACCCCAGTACACTAGACCTTCACATCAACTGCAACTAGACCTCTGCAAACATGCCTAAGATTCACCCTGAGACTAAAGTTTTGATTATCAAGAGGCTGAATACCAGATCCACTGCTGATGTGGCAGACACCAATGTGTCTCAGCATCAAATACAGAGGATAAAAAAAAGATTTGAAGAGACTGGAGACATTTTTTGACAAGCCCAGGTCAGGCAGACCCCGCAAGACAACTGCTCAAGAGGACCGTTTGTTGGCTCAAATCCAAGGCCAGCCCATTTTCCACTGCAGCAGAGCTCCACGAGACCTGGTCACCTGAAGTCCCTGTGTCAACCAGAACAGTTTGTCGGATTCTGTCTCGAAATGGCCTCCATGGTCGAATCAGTGCCCAGAAGCCAGCACTAAACAAAATACAATTGAAAAACCGTGTGGCATTTGCCAAGGCCCACAGCCTGCTAAAAGGATGGACGCAGGAAAAGTGGCAGAAGGTGCATTTTCAGATGAATCTTCTGTTGAATTACACCACAGTCACCGCAAATATTGCAGGAGACCTACTGGTGCCCGAATGGATCCGAGATTCACCCAGAAAACAGTGAAGTTTGGTGGCGGAAAAATCATGGTCTGGGGTTACATCCAGTATGGGGGTGTGCGAGAGATCTGCAGGGTGGAAGGCAACATCAATAGTCTAAAATACCAAGAAATCTTAGCTACCTCTTATATTCCCAACCATAAAAGAGGCCAAATTCTGCAGCAGGACGGTGCTTCATCGCATACTTCCATCTCCACATCAAAGTTCCTCAGGCGAAGAAGATCAAGATGCTCCAGGATTGGCCAGCCCAGTCACCAGACATGAACATCATTGAGCATATGTGGGGTAGGATGAAAGAGGACGCATGGAAGACGAAACCAAAGAATATTGATGAACTCTGGGAGGCATGCAAGACTGCTTTCTTAGCTATTCCTGATGACTTCATCAATAAATTGTATGAATCCTTGCCAAACCGCATGGATGCAGTCCTTCAAGCTCATGGAAGTCATACAAGATATTAAATTTGGATCTCACAGCACCACAACTTAATTTGCTGACATATTTTTGTATTTGCAGTAAATTTGTTCAATTTCTGTATAGGCGACAAAACGTTTGTCTTGCCAAAATTTGACCTTTCTGTCTTGATTAAATGATAAATATTTTCTCTGTGAACATTATTTATCATCATTTGGGAGGGTTTTAGCTTTTCATATGAGCTATTTCTAACACCAATGAATTAATTAAAAGTCAGGTTAATATCAGGTATTTCTAAATAGATAAGCGACAAGACTTTTGTCAGGGACTGTATATCACACATACTTCTCATATTTTAGCTTTCCCTAATTTGTATAAATTAAATTATTGGTTTAATAATTCAACTTTTTTATTAAAAGAGCAATTAAAAGATTTGTGAAAACTAGTTAAAAAACTAAAATAAACTGAATGTATATGGACAAACAGAAAAGAATTACAGAAAAGTTGAAAAAACTACAAAAAGGTTTTTATGTTTTATATAAATGTTTAATATAAGTAATTTGCCACTTCACTGAGCAATACTTGAAACGTGCAATATCTATTAGCATAATTTAGTTAATCTTAGGTTTTTCTGTGTGTGTGTGTGTGTGTGTGTGTGTGTGTGTGTGTGTGTGTGTGTGTGTGTGTGTGTGTGTGTGTGTGTGTGTGTGTGTGTGTGTGTGTGTGTGTGTGTGTGTGTGTGTGTGTGTGTGTGTGTGTTTACTGCTATACTGATATACTGTGATACTACTATTTTACCTATCCCTGCTCTTGCTAAATCCAATTCCCCCATTGCGGGACAAATAAAGGCTTAACTACTACTACTACTTCTACTACTACTTCTAGAACTGTTTTCAGATTTTTCTAATCATTAAATGCATGTTGTGATTTATAAATTGTTTTTGCCCTTTAAATGAAAGCCGTTGAAGCCCAAAACAATATTGGACCCAACTGCCCTTTCACTCTATGGAGGAAAAATGCATTTTTCAACATATCTTCTTTTAGAAGAGTTCAGTGTTCACTTCTGTCAGAAGTAGTGCTCTTTCAAAAGTGTTCTTCCCAGACACAGACAGACAGGTTTGGAATTACATTTTTTGGGTGAACTAAACATGCTGACCAACTTAAGTTGGTCTCATAAACCAGACTTTGAATTCTCCCAAACTTTGAAATGGCCAGGAATTCCCCCCACTTAAGAAAAGGGTGTGGTTTATGGTTTTTGTGCGACAAATCTGGCAAGGCTTCCATGATAATATACTTCTATGCAACAGTGTTAGCTCTTGCAAACAAAAGAGCTGAAGGCTCTACAAAAGATTATACAGACTTATTTACACTCGACAAAACTCCTGAAAAAGATTTGATGTCATGATCCTTGCAGATTTGGGGAATAGTCACTGTAAGACTCGACTGTGGCAGCTTGGCAAACCTTTTTTACTCCTGAAAGATTAAAAACGTGCACACTGACTTCAGGATGTAGCATAGAAGCCAAAAAGTCTGAAATTGGTGGGTTCAACCAGCTCTGGCCATCTTAGCAGTCAATATGCATCAAACAGTCTGTTGACACGTGAGAGAATACTCTGTGGATCCAGTCAATGTTGTTGAATTATAAATGCCCTGGAGATGCCAGTGTAATTGTAGGTACATTTCACAGCAAAACAGCCAGTGGTTCCCAAACACGTTCCTGGAGCCTGGAGAAAATGTACAATGTTGGGGGACATTGTACATTTTGCATATCTCCTTTGTCTGAAACACCCATTTCAGATCTTTGAGTCACTACTAATGAGCTGATGACCTGAATTAGGTGTGTTTGATTGAGGAGACATGCAAAATGTGCAGTGTAACGGGGCCTCCAGGAACGTGGTTGGGAACCACTGCTATACGCCATATTAGTTGTGACATAGAGGCCAACAAAGCAACGGTCATTTTATGTTTTTATTTTTCCAATTATACTGAATACATTATGAGCTCAGGAACAGTGATGTCGGTTATATATATATATATATTGCCGCACATCAATATTATTTTATCAGTTGTCTGATGATTGGGTGTATCTGGCATTCATTTTTGCTGTGATTTAAAAGGGAAAGCTAGTAACTTATATGAAAGGAGACACTTTGCATGAAATGTACCATTTTTAGTGAAAAAGTCTGTGTGACTTGACATTTTCTCCATAAACATAATTCAAAGATCAGGCACATTAGTAGTAATTGTTTATATCGTCGTAAATATGAAATCAGAATCTGCAGAATTACACAAGCAGCACTCTTATAATCAGATTAGCCTTCTCGGTGTTTGTAATTTCTCACAATTTACACATTTGTTCTATCTGCCTTCACCGGACCTTTGAGTGATTAAAGCGCGACATGGATGTTATCAGTCAAACAAGAAACAAATGGGTGTTTAAAAAAAGAAAGGTCCCAAATGCTCTTCTGAAATGGGGTGGAATTGGAATCGACTGAATTCAAGTGGCAGGGGATTTAGCAAATTGAGCCAATTAGCCATGAGTGTGGTGAGTGATGATGTTGTCTATAGGATGATTTAGGGGGCATTAGAGACCCAGATTCATTGGGTGCGATAATCCAGTTACACTAGCCTCTGTGTGTATATATAAAATATACTTAAAGTGTTTCCTGTATAACAGAAAATATAGCAAAAGCTGTCCTCTTGGGCTTAAAAATTCCATAGCCACTGTACGTCTGCAATTAGTGATAAAGTCTGTTCCTTAATCTCATAATCTAGACATGAATTTGAATGACAACTTTTTTTGTTGTTGTTTGTATTTTTCACCGTAGCTGGCTTTTACTTGACCTCCGAATGCGGCAGTTACACATGATGCATTTACTATAGGGGTTTACTGTGGGTCATATTGGTGAGCTATTTTTCACACGCCGTAAAAAAAAAAAAACTGGTGCTATAAACTGAAGGAAGAAAAAGTGGCTGCATATGTGCAACAATTAAAAAAGTATCACAGCTGGATTACAAGAACATGTTTCATGTGTGTGAACTGTCCCTGAGGGTTAAATCTTACAAAATATGTCTGATTTCTGAGTGCCTTTCATTTCTAAGCATAAGATGAGAGCCTCTGGTGTTATAACTGTTATAACTGTAGATTGGGTAATTTTAGGCCGTTTCTGTCTCTGACCTGATCCCTGTTGGGGGAGAGTGTCTCTGGGCGGTCTGTCCCTGAAGGGTGAAAGGGAGTCCACACTGTTCCCGGACACACGATCCTTCAGCCACCTTCAGCTTACAGACACTCTCGCTCTCTCGCTCTCTCGCTCTCTCGCTCTCTCTCTCTCTCTCTCTCTCTCTCTCTCTCTCTCTCTCTCTCTCTCTCTCTCTCTCTCTCTCTCTCTCTCTCTCTCTCTCTATTTATGGAGCAACTTGCCCCACACTCACCCAGTCCCCCCTCTCTCACTTGTACACGCGTCTCGCGCTCCTCACCCCATAGTGGGGTATAATTAGCTCCTCTGACAGGTGGGAGGGATCGGGTCTCCCGAAGAATGAAGCTACCAATTTACGCCCAAATTACACAGGCACACAGACACTCTCACCTTCTCTCACTTACACACACAAACACATGCTCACCTTCTCTCACTTATCAGATACATGCACCTACTGATGTGTGATCACACACAAACACTTACTTTTGCTAACTTCAGTGCACTCCTATAGAGTGTGGCAAATATGAAATATGTGCTTTCGTTAAGCCCGACGGTGTCCCACATGTTCATTACCAACCCACAAAACATCCATTGTGAATCTGGACATAAAGAAATAAAGCAATATTCTGTTCTCTCCTCAGTGTAAGAAGAAACACACACTGGTGTGTCCAGACTTCTCCAGTACCGGCGTGTGTCCACGTGGGACCAAATGCAAGTTACACCACAGAGAGAGTGTGAAACGCACCGGCTCTAACGCAAGCTTTGGACCGGCCAAAAAAGCTCGCACCAGAGATGTTATAAAGAGGTCAGGAACAGGAACTCATCCCACATAGGCCTTTAATATTCTAATTTGCCATCTGTATTTTTATATTACTATTATTTACAGGGAAGTGACCTGAATAACCCAACTCTCCCATAGGCATACTGATCATTTATAAATTCCTTTGAAAATAAAATGAACACTTATAAAAGAAAATAAATCTTTTTCTTTTTTATAATAATTTGTGTTTTGCCTTTTCAGTCCGGAGGAAGTTCAGACTCAGTCTACTGTGTCCATACAGGCAGATGAGGGCTCGTCCTCGGGTCCTGAGAAGCTGCCCTCCTTCATTTCTTTGTCCAGCTCCCCTGATACATCAGAGAACCTTGATTCCCCAAAGATCCTTCACACGGCAGGCTTACAGGCCAAAGGTGTGTACTGTATGTGAGCAGGAAGTTAGATTTAAATAATAATATAATGATTAATAATAGCATGCATTAGATGCGATGCATACATTGGCTCTTACAAAGTATTTAGACATTTAAGCTACACTTAATTGTATTGGTTAAGTGTTACCCAAGTGGCTCTTTAAAGAAAGATAGCAAAGCAATCACAAAAATACATTTATTCGGTTTTATTTGAGAATTATATTAATTAAGTATTTGGGCACACAGTGATCAACACCTGTGGTTACTCTTCTGGGACGTTCATACATTGGGTGACCACATGTCCCGTTTTTCCTGGGGCAGTCCTGTATTTTAGATTTATTTTTAGTGTCCTCACTTATGAAAAAAAAAATCAGTTTTGTTCCATATTTCTTCTTTCCTAAATTGTCTTTTCTAGGTTATCATAAAAGCGACTAGCAGTCTATTGTCACGCGAGAATAGCCTAATCATATGTAGCCAATCACAATTCATTATCGATTAACTTGCAGTTAGTAAAGGCGGGATATTAGAGAACGTGGAGGAGAGCAGGTCAGACGTGAAGATGTCGAAGTGTGTGTGTGTACATTTATCTTCAAAAAGAGTTTATCTAGTTGTTATGCAACGTAGTATCACGCTGAATGATAAACACCACAAGTGCTCTCTCTATCCCAAATTCAGTTCTCTTTACGCCTGAATGGTCATACAACCAGTTGTCAAAATGCAATTTTCCACAACGATTCGGTGAAAACCAGATATGTGTCAGTATATTAGATCCTAGCATTTGGTCTTAAAGTCACAGCAGCCAAAAATACCTGTGATTTTAATGTTAATACAACAAAAGATATTAAACATATACATGTTTATTAAATCTGCTGTACTTTAAAAACATAGTTTATTTAGTTTGTCCTGTTGTTTGTAATTTGCTTCTTTGTTTTGTTTTTATATTATATAAACATATTTATATATTTATGATGTATACCGATCAGGCATAACATTACGAACACTGACAGGTGAAGTGAATAACACTCATTATCTCTTCTTCATTGCACCTGTTAGTGGGTGGGATTGTGGCCAAATTGTGATGGCTACACAACTGGTCAGAGCATCTACAAAACTGCAGCTCTTGTGCTTCTGGTCTGTAGTGGTCAGTATCTATCAAAGGTGGCCCAAGGAAGGAAGGGTGTGGAACCAAACGTGGGGAACGAAGGCTGACCCGGGTTGTCAGATCAAACAGACAAGCTACTTTAGCTCAAATTGCTCAAGAAGTTAATGCTGGTTCTGATAGAAAAGTGTCAGAATACACAGTTTGTTGAATATGGGGCTGCATAGCCACAGACCAGTCATGGTGCCAATGCTGACCCCTGTCCACCGCCCAAAGCGCAAACAGTAGACACGTGAGCATCAGAACTGGACCACAGAGCAATGGAAGAAGGTGGCCTGCTCTGATGAATTACATTTTCTTTTACATCACGTAGATGGCCCGGGTGCGTCAGCGTCAGTTACCTGGGGAACACATGGCACCAGGATGCACTATGGGAAGAAGGCAAGCTGGCAGAGGCAGTGCAATGCTTTGTGCAATGTTCTGCTAGGAACCCTTGGGTCCTGTCATCCATGTGAATGTTACTTTAACACGTACCACCTACCTAAGGATTGTTGCAGATCATGTACACTTTTTCATGGAACCGGTATTTCTTGGTGGCTGTGGCGTCTTTCAGCAGGATAATGCGCCCTGCCACAAAGCAAAAATGGTTCAGGAATAGTTTGAGGAGCACAACAAGTTTGAGGTGTTGACTTGGCCTCCAAATTCCCCAGATCTCAATTTAATCGCGCATCTGTAGGATGCGCTGAAGTCCGATCCATGGAGCCCCACCTTGCAACTTGCAGGACTTAAAGGACCTGCTGCTAACATATCAGTGCCAGATACTAAAGCACACCTTCAGGGGTCCAGTGGAGTCCATGCCTCGACAGGTCAGGGCTGTTTTGGCAGCAAAAGGGGGACCAACACAATATTAGGAAGGTAGTCATAATGATATGCCTGATCGGTGTATATTGTTATAATGAAATATGTGAAATGTGGCCTGTCTATCCCATCCCGTATTCCACCATGAGAAATCTGTTGTGTGTGTGTGTGTGTGTATTTGTGTGTGTGTGTGTGTGTGTGTGTGTGTGTGTGTGTGTGTGTGTGTGTGTGTGTGTGTGTGTGTGTGTGTGTGTGTGTGTGTGTGTGTGTGTGTGTGTGTGTGTGTGTGTGTGTGTGTGTGTGTGTGTGTGTGTGTGTGTGTGTGTGTGTGTGTGTGTAACTATTTTTTAATAGCCTTTTTAAGAGTGGCTTAAGAGTTCAAATACTTTTTGGCGTCACTGTATATATAAAGAGTATGGAGATGATAAATATTTATGGAGTAAATAGTTGTGTTATTTAATGCGCAGTGATGGGGTTAATAATAACGAGAGGGTGATATTATTTAAGAGCGAACTACATGAGGTATATAATACTTACTGAGGGGTTACTAATATTTAGGTTTGTTGTTAAGGACAGGCACAGCTGAAGCTGGTATGTCAGTCTGACTGATAGAGGATTAGAGGAGAGGGGCCCTATATTCTCACACACACACACACACACACACACACACACACAGAGACACCAGCCGCACCCTATGGAACACTGTCTTTCTATCTCCACACTCAATAAGACTGACCTGAGACTGCATATCACTTTTTTAAATCCAGTTGAACTCTTTTAATTTTGTCTTCTCCTTTTTCATGCTTTGACACTTCCTATTTTAAATGAGTTACTGCAGAACAGAAACCGCTGTCATTAACCTCTGACCTTACACCCTAACAGTGTCTTTTCAGTCACATGGACATACTGAAGCCCATTCACTCATTCTCTTGTCTCTCTGTTTTAGCTAATGTTCATGCATGTTTGCTTTCTATTTTTCAAAGCTTTCATGAATTATGGCAAGTTTATTTATGTCATGTCTGCATATTTATATACAAAATTTGTGCTTGTTGTGCATACACACACACTCACAAACACTTCCTACTTCTCTGATGCCAAGTT
The DNA here is from genome assembly GCF_024679245.1 of Pseudorasbora parva. Taxonomy (NCBI): domain Eukaryota; kingdom Metazoa; phylum Chordata; class Actinopteri; order Cypriniformes; family Gobionidae; genus Pseudorasbora; species Pseudorasbora parva. The sequence continues at coordinate 30,450,979 of NC_090183.1, read as the reverse complement.
CCAGACCAGTTTCCCTTTGGGATCATTGATGGCAGCCCTGAGTCTCAGAATAGCACAGGTGCCCACCAGACCACCATGGCTTTTCACATGTCACTTTCTCATCCTGTTGTCTGAAATAATCTGCTACATACAGACTGAACAATTGCTGCTCTCAAAGCAAATTTGACTTTTCTGATTAACTTCAACAATCTGGATTCCTTAATCGTTGTGTTAATAATTATCTTGAATTATCTTGGAGATGAAACGATGGATAATGTTTGGAAAACCATACTTAATGCATTTTAGATTTCAACATAACATAACGTGTCCTTAAAAACTTTGTTAATTTTGTTACATTTTAAACAAAATAATTAGTCTACCAAATTTACTTTTTTAGTCAAATTGGTTATGAAGTAAAAATGTAAATATGGATTTCTTTTAAATATTAGCTTATTTGAGTTCTTTGTTGTGAAAACATTCTAATTGGAATTTATACCTCCTGTTTACGGCATCAATCCAAATACATTAATTTAACTGGAATTTAAAACACATTCTCTTCAGATTGGCAAACATGCCTGGTGCTGATCATTATGACAGCAGCTCTGATGCTTAAATATCGCATTACATTTTATTACGTTTTTATATCCGCTTCGGCTGCAAACAGATGTTCCAGAACTAGTACTTAAACTGAAAGTCATTAAAATCACCCTTGTGCATGTGTATGTGTTCATGTTTTTCTATCCCGTTGGGGACAACCTGAATGCACACTGACTCATGTCGCCATGGGGACCTAAATTGAATTATTTATTTTATTTTTTATTTTTTCGAAAATGATTGAGGGGATAGAATATATAGTTTGTACAGTATAAAAACCATTATGTCTATGGAGAGTCCCCACAAAGATAGTGAACCAGGTGTGTGTGTGTGTGTGTGTGGGGGGGGGGGGGGGGGTTGGTATGGGGGAGGTTTGGTATGGGTGGGTGGTCCAAGTAAACCCTCCTTTATGAGGATAAAATGTCCCCACAAAGGATTTCCGAAATCTTTTTTGGTCCCCATGAGGAACACAACTTATAAATCAGACTAGTATTCGTTTTTTTTTTTTTATTTAAAAATGCAAGTTTTCCGTGATGGGAAGGATTGTGGCTAGGGGATAGAATTGGTACAGTATAAAATCATTGTCTATGGAGAGTCCACATACAACATGAAATGTTTGCACACGTTCATGTTTTTCTATCCCAATGGGAACTTTAACCTGAATGCACACAGACTCATGGTGTCCTCATGAGGATACAAACTTATAAATCATACAGAATGAGTTTCTTTGAAAATATAAAAATGCAGAAAGTTTTGTGGATGGATAGGTTTAGGGGTAGGGTTAGTGTAAGGGCCGGGGTTAGATTATACTGTTAGTACAGTATAAAGAGCATTACGTCTATGTAGAGTCCCCATAAAGATGGTAAAGTGTTCGTGTACGTGCGCAAGTGCAAGTGTGTGTGTGTGTGTGTGTGTGTGTGTGCATGCGCGAGTGCAAGTGTGTGTGTTTACGTGCACGCGTATATGTGTGCGTTTCATTTAAAAACATTGGAGCTGGTTCTAAATAAGAACTAACTCTCGATTCCCAACTCTAGCGAGGTTACCAGCCACACAGACTCACACTTGGAGCAGTTAATTGTTACTAATGACAGTGTAGCTCTCACTCTAAAGATTGTGGCCTTCCAGACAAACTTCTCTCTGCTTTGCATAAATTATCCCAGACTCTATGCATCACTGCCTGCGTCTTCTCTTTTCCCTTCAGTCTCTGTGCTATCACTCACTCTGAGACAATCACACACTCATGTGTCACTCCTCTATCAGTAAAAACAGAGTGATAGCTACTCCTGTCATTACATAGCAGGTGCTATTTATTTCTTGTCCGTCTGTTTTGTTTTTCCAAATCAAAGTTTCATCTGCTTCAATTGTAGCATCAGTTACTGCTGTGTAACCATCAAACAATCCAGAGGTGGACAAAGTATACAACTTCATTACTTGAGTAAAAGTAAAAGTACTATTGGTCAAATATTACTCCGTTACAAGTGAAAGTTGTAAAAACAGATTTTTACTTAAGTGAAAGTACAGAAGTATTTGTTTTCAAAAGTACTTAAGTATCAAAAGTAAATTTCCTTTTTTATGTCTACGCATTACTTTATTATCGTTGTAATGTGCCATGTGATGGCACATTATGCCATCATAGTTTAAGCCAGTCAGTGATGCTCCATCCTACATATTAGCATACTACTAACTAATTTAAATACTTGTATAAAAGTTACAAAGCGCTGTCACTTTAAGGCCAAATGCATGGATCATATATACTGATGTGTATTAGTGTATATGATCTATGCAGTCGGCCTTAAAGTGACAGCGCTTTGTATCTGATATTCTCCCAACTGTTTACCTTCACTTAAGACATAATCAACTTTGTTTATGTGAATACTCGCCATAATGAGCATTTTGAAATCCATTTTCTTACATTTTGCTATAAACTATAAATCAATGTTAAAAGAAATGATGGGAAATCATTGAACTTCACGTGACCCTACAAGAGTGATTCCTGATAGGCTGTCTGCTCAAGTAAAGAAAATCAAAAAGTGTACTTAAGTACAGTACTAAGGTAAATGTACTTAGTTACTGTCCACCTCTGAAACAATCACAATTCACTTCCTCGAGTACATGAAATAACATTTAGTGGATAACATGTTGTTCTTTTCCTTTGGCACAGAGTTCCTTTTGTGGGATTTTTCTTCCCCTTTCTTCTCTCTGTTACAGGAAAGACGCTACATATCAAGCCACGATTCTTATCTTCAACACAAACGGAAGCCTTGCCAAAGGAGGGCTAATGGTGGGTGTTTTAATCAGTAATAAAAAATGAATCTTTTTTTTTTTAACTTCGCTTTTATTTTAGAAATAAGAAATTGACTCCGCCTCTCCTGAGCAGTTTACAAAGACATCTGTACATTTGACCCTCACAGCTATTATTTTTTTATACATATATATATATATATATATATATATATATATATATATATATATATATATATATATATATATATATATATATATACATATATATATATATATATATATATATATCAAGTCGCGTTTTGTTTTTGATTATTGATTATACAGATTTCTCAGAATATATTAATAAGTATTTACAATTACAGAACTGAATTTATGCGTTATTATCAAATACTGTTCTGCAAAAAAAAAAATGCAGAAATTTTCATTCGGAGTGAGTGTCAAAGTGTCAAAGTTATTCTCAGGGGGTTTTAAAACCATGTTTCTGTTGTGGTTTGTTGTGCAAAGAATTTTATTTTATCGTTTAGAATGTGCGCTTGTGAAATTGTATTTTCAAAGAATGTAAAACTACTTAATAAAATTGCTTTATGATTTGTGCAACTGGGTCTCTCTTTAATTGTGAGCGTGTTTGCCCTCATGTGTGAGAACTCCTAAAATCATGACTAAAGAGGAGCTTCGTTTAGCGTGAAAAGTATTGACATTCGTCTACATGTGTTGTGAAGCAGGTGGATGTAAAGAACATCGTTCATGGGTGTGTGTCTGTCACTGTAATTGAGTCTTAAGGAATCTATAGGAAAAGGGGAAAAAAACATAACGCCTCCCTTACACTCTTCAAAAGCTCATTTTTCTTCTTCTCTCACTTTTTCCTCTCTAACTGCTGTCTGACCAAATCCATCACAACTAATTTCTGACAATGTCATTTTCCTTTTCTTCTCCCTGTCTTTTCCTAAAATGCGCATTTGATTGAGGATCCGTCCGTAGATGAGCCTGCCTCTTGCGGTCCTCCTCCTCTCCCTCTTCTCCGTCGGGTAATGTAATTAGGATGTTGGGTGTTAAACAGTGGTACAGAGAGGATGATGGGAGCTGTAATCCCTTGAACGCCCCTCACTGTGCGGAGGAGACTGCTGATATTCAGACTATTAATGCTCCGTTGAACCAAGGCCTCTTGCTCCGTGCTCTGTGACAAACGACTGCCGGTCGCAACGGGAAACCTGGTTAACCATCGCCGGCAGCAACGACAGGGGGCATTAATACACCGTGGCGAGGGTCTCGCTGCGGAACACGACACACTCGCTGGCACTGACAAGCCTGCCGCCGTGTTAACGAGATAAAGCCTGTGCCCATGATGCGAGCCACGTTTACGATGACATAGAGGGATGGTGGGAAGGAAAACACTCCTTCATTTGACTTCTCTGTCTATCTTTCTCCCCTGTTTAATCGTTCATGCAGGGAGGAATACTTCACAAGAATGCATGTTGATATGAGTGTTGTAAAATCAACTAAAGCTGTCATACATCACCTAACCCCTCTTAGTTTATTTGTCTTTTTTTGCATTGCATTTCTTTCAGGGTTTCTTTCTATTTTAAAGGAATATCCCAGTTTAATGGAGGTTAACCTTAATCAACTGATTTGAAAAAAACTGATTTGTCCCTCCTTTTCTTGGAAAACCGAGTAAGCCACTTATAATGGAATTAAGGCCAATTGGTAAGCTTTAAAATACACACCATTTCAAATATATAGCCACACGACATAAGCAATATGCATGTTAACATGGTTTTAGTTTGACTTTGTCACTTAAACCTGAATACGTTGATAAAACTCACAAAAATTGAAGCAATCAGTTGCTCAATTTTTTAAGTTAAGAAATTTTAAGTTTAAGTAATTAGAACTTGCAGATTAATTGCTGCACTGTAAAAAAAAATGTTGGTTTTTGTTGGTTTAACTTAAAAAAGTAAGTAACCTGGTTGCCTTAAAATTTTGAGTTCATTGAAATTAAAAATTTGAGTTGATACAATGAAGGAAATTTGTTTAATAAATTGAAACTCAAAATATTATTGTATCTGAACCACATAAAAAATGTGATAAATCATCTATTTGGCATGTTTCATTGCGTCATCAGAAATAAAACGCAATTACCCCATATGCTTACAAAATCTTTTAATAATATTTTAATAAAGGTTGTCGAATCTAAAAAAAAAATCATTGTATTAACTAAAATTTTTAATTTCAATGAACTCAAAATTTTAAGACAACCAGGTAACTTTTTTTCTAAATAATTTTTTACAGTGTGTGAACTTGAAATATTTGAGTATGCTAATTCATCTGTTTAACTTAAAAAAATAATGTAATCTCAATTTTTTAGTAGTGGAAACTTGACTAGCTTTAACTAGCTAATTCAATAAATGCTACCTTGCTAATTGGTAACACAATGCCTTGATAGCACAGCATAGAACTTGCTGAATCAGGACAGCAATATAATACATTTATATCTTTTCTCAAACTAAGCTCATGTGCCACTTGTCACCATGATGGTAACCCCCACCCCCCTCCATAAACTGACAGAAAACATTAAACACTACTAAATCTCCACCCTTTAATCGTAAAATATATATATATATATATATATATATATATATATATATATATATATATATATATATATATATATATATATATATATATATATTACACATAGAAATCCCAGCCCGATTAATTTTAAGTCAATTGAAGGTTAATTGAAAGAAACAAGTTCATAAAACATAAAACAAGGAAACAATTCAGATTGCTTAAAATGTGTCAGTTTTTGAGAGCTCAAGTATTTTAGAACTTTCTTTTAAGTTAATTTGAGTTGGCTCTACTTAAACCAATTAATGGAATATTCTTTAACCTTCATTCAGAAAATAGTACAAAGAACTCAAGAATTTCAGAGTTTGTCATAACCTGTAGATGTCAAACGATAGGTTGCTTTGACTTAACACTTGTGTACAGGAAGATTATATCCGCATTCGAGATGCTCTTTAACTATGGTCACATACCAGTTTCTGTTATCTGCATGGGAAGAGAAAGAGAAATTCATGGAGCAATCACTCTTTCTTTTCTCACCCTCCCCTTCCCTCTCGTTCCCTCGCTCTGACGGCGAGGATGTAAGTGCCTTAGACAGATGTCTGCTGCCGCTTGTCTCAAAGCTCAACGCGAGCTGCTGAGCTCGGCAAACTCTAATTAAGATCAATATTTCAATTTTTAGTAAAAGCGCATGTGAAAGAGAACGAGGAGAGCGAGAGAGAGAAAGAAGGAAAACACATTCACATTTTTTCGAGGACAATCTCACTTGAATGAGAAAAAGGAAAGAATGAAAGGTCAAGTGTAATTTTTCTCTACCTCAATAGATCGCCTCTAGGCATAAAAAAGACAAACTTTTTACAGCTCAGCAAAGAGTCCAACCCATCAATAAAGATCATACTTTCACTGCCAGTAGTTAGTCATTAGTATAACTGTCTTCTGTCCCTTTTTCATTCTGCTCTCTTTCTCCCATCTTTCAGTTTGGGTGTTATTTTTGTTAACCTTTTTGCCATTTATTTTATTTATTTTTTTCATGGGAGGGGGGTATATGGGGGTTACATTCTTCTTTCTGATTAATACAATCAAAGTTATATTAATACATATCCTGGCTAATCCAAGTTTTTTAATGGCAGTGAATGGCAAGCCAAAATTTGTAGCCAAAAAAAGTGCATCCATCCATTATAAAAGTGCTCCACACAGCTACAGGCGGTTAATAAAGGCCTTCTGGAGCGAATCAATGGGTCAGACCGCGTTCAACTTAAGAAGAAAGTGTAATGTGATGTCATTTTGTTCTCGCAGCCCTGGTTTGGGACTTCTCTCAGCTCGTTCTCGTGGGGTGTCCGAGAACAATCGTGTGATTGGTCAGATATTTGAAGTGGGTGTGGTTAACACAGAGAAACGAAAAAGTTCGGCACCTGCTTTTCTCGTGAAGTGTGGAAGGTATATTCTGATTATATTCGTCTGAAGAAGAATGTCATATACACCTAGGATGGCTTGAGGATGAGTACATTTATGGGTGAACTATCCCTTTAAAGAATCCATCAAATGGTCATTTTTCCATGTTTTTTCGTCTCTTTAAATTATTGTTATGGTGTGGGTTTATTATAAATGATTTATCCGTACACATCGTTTATTTTTAATCTTACAGTGACATCTCTTCTCTGATGACATGTTAACTGGTGTGAGGGCGGGACAACCTGTCACACACATGACATCACAGAAATAGAAAACCAATCAATTGATCCAATCCAATCCATAAGCCACTTCACACTACAGAAGAAAACTTCTGTCACAAACTTTTAATGCCAACTTTAACACTTAAGATGATCTTTTCTGTCCTCTTGCTCTTTCTAACTCGCTTTTTTTTCTTTTTGCTGAGAACTTCAGAGAAGTTTGTATACTTGTTAGTTTGAATGTAGTCGAACGACTACTGCTGAGTCTTTGAATGGGCATTTGTGAGATTTTGAGGCCTACAAAAAACGCCTTTCCAAACCTTCTTCCGATAACCCCCTACTCCACCTCGCACCTCTCAACTATCTTGGCTAAAGACGGGTTAACCGTACAAATCCGTCCCCCCCCCCCCCCTCTCTCTTTCAAACTATCATACTCTTTTTCTCCTTGGACGTGCTGATGTCCATTTTGCTTAAATCGGTAGAACTGCACCAGCAGCTAACTCCCAATATGCAAAGGCACAATGAAAGCCCTGACTTCAAAATTTATGTCTCAAGCCCTCGGCCACATCCACACCCACCCACCTCCGCTCACTTGAATGGACGATGGCAGATCTTCTTAAATGTGGCATTTTCAAAGCGGACTGCTTAGCTTGGACTTTGGGGTCCACTCATGCTTATTTGATAAAACCCTCATAATGACTTAGCGCACCTCCAACTTCAAATACCTTGATATGATTTGTCCCGTCCTCTTAGGCTCACCTCCCCCTTTTTCTCTTTTCCTTCCGTTGGCAGATTTGAGCCTCAAGCGTGTCTGTATTTCACTCATTGGCACCTGGAAAGAAAGTCTTAACATGTTACATAAAGTTAGCAAAGGTCTCGAATGTAGTATGTAGTATCAAGTAAGTTATGCAGCAGATTTCATTTTGATATTGATACTTATTATATATAAACAGCCCTTTTACTGCCGAATTAACAAGGCCAAACTGTTATTAAAATCTGTTTAACCTTCATAACTCGGGGGATAAAGAGAAAGACACGATGAATCAACGACCATCAAAAGTATACTACACAATAATAATAATAAAACACAATTATTAAAATGAAAACTCATTGAATTAAGGCTTTTTTGTAGATGATAAGATCATTGGTCATTTTTCTTCCAAAAATGGTAACTGTAGCAATTTTACAATCTTTTACAGTTAAATTAAAAAAAAAAAAAAAAGTTTTACACTGAGCACTACATCTGACTGTACAGACCTGTCAAACACAGTTTTTTTTCTTTTTGCCTAGAATTTTAAACAATACACTCCAATAGTATTTCAGACACTTAATGAATCATATTATGTATGCAGATGATCTTGTGTTTTTTAGTCCTGCTGGTCTCCAACAGCTTCTAAACATATGTTCTGTATGGCTCTGAACATGATATTATATATATATATATAATGATAGTAAGCGTGTTGTATGATTTGCAGAACTAGGGAGGATACAAATTTAAACTTTCCAGTTTTTTTTTTTAAATGTCTGATAAGAATCTTACTGTATCTGTGAAAGTGAAATCTCTTGGGCATTCCATTTACTGAGCACATGAAGAGGATGAGCATATTGAAAGGCAGCCTTGTATGATAAATATGCAGGCTTACATACTTTTACATATGTTCAGTTCTTGTTCAGATGAAGATGTGCAGGAGTTAACACTTTTTAAGCATTGGCTAAATATTTCCAAAAAATTATATTACTGTCTGCTTATCAAATATAAGGGTAAGTACCCTACTTGTGGAGACACTAGTATTATTGTATTTTTGTAATTCATAGATTTTTATTGTATTGTTTTTAATTTTTATATCAGTTTTTTGGGGGATATCGAGTCTGATATATATATATATATATATATATATATATATATATATATATATATATATATATATATATATATATATATATATATATATATATATATATATATATATATATATATATATATATATATATATATATATATACTTAGACTGCAATAAGGACCCCCTCGCATAGGATGATAGACTGACCCTCATCTTCGGGTACTTCCTTCAGCGCGAGACTGGCTCCTCTGATTAAGACATATGCTGTGGCGATGAAGGCGCGCGCTGCGTGGGGCTTAATTATTTGTCGATCCGCGCAGATGAGTCGAGATGCAATTAGAGGTTAATTGCGAAAGAAATCCGGAGCGTGGCTGGCACTGGCGAGGCGGATCATAATTAACTCACCCGCACAAATTGCGCATTTTTCCCTATCCGGCGGAAATGTGGATTGATTTTATTGCTGGATCACGCGTTATTGAGTTCATCACCGCCTATAGGTCATACGCGGGGAGGAAAGTTGCGTGTGTGTTATCCTATCAGATCGATACACTGAATGGCTGTTCACGGGGTTACGGCACATCGAGGAAATATGCAGTTTAATACATAATTATCTAATCAATTTAACTGTAAACGGTCTGTCAAAACACACAAGGGATTCGTTTAAATTATTGTCTATCACACCTGGATTCTGAACGATAGGTCGCTTTTGATAAATTGATTAATAAATAATGTTAATAAATAATTGTTGTGAATAATGACGTGTGAAATAGACCTTCCCAGGCCTGCTCCTAATTTCTGTTGTGGACTAATAGAGTTTATCGAAGCACAGTTACATTATTTTAAATGAGAAAATAAATTGGCAAGAGTAAACGTTTATGATTTTCCTATGTCTGTTTTGTCTCATTGTATGGGACTTTATTTTTAGAGTGAAAACTATTTAAATCAATGTTGGCTAAATATATTTCATAATTTAATTAGCCTATTAAATAGATTTCTGTCCAAATTCATTTATATCCAACATAACACTGGAATAGATATTTTACAATGTACAATCCGTTGTATAATATGTTTTTAAGTCATCTCTAAAACATGTTTGTTGCATATAACGTCTTGAAAAAGTGTTTGCTCTTTTCTAAATAAACATTTTCTAAGTAAGACAAGCTGGGCTATTGCCTTTCCTCGCGCTCACCTTCCACGTGCGGTTGCAGGGGAGGCGTCGCTAGGGGGCGGGAAGAACACCTGTTTAAGCGCCCTGTCAGCTGCTGCGCGCTCGCCCTCAGCTGCCACATAGAGGCGTTGCTATAGGAATATTCATGTCTACTGCTACGCCTCCTCCCATTGGTCCGTTCCGTTCTCTGGGTGGGACGCTCAGATGGGCCAAGTGTATAAAGTGGTACATTGCCCCTTTCAGTGCTTCAGTGATACTGCGTGTCAGCGGTGGACAACAGTGCAAAAAAATAAGCTCTAGCCGTAAACGAAAAGCAACGGTGACAGCAGTCCATATAACTTCAAAACTGACAGCGAAAGGGGGAGAATTGAGTAGCCAGATTTCCATATCCTTCGTCGGGCTGCGCTGGAGCGTCCCGCAAGAGGAACTTACTCTGAGATTTGTCACGCGCATTGTCGCGGTCCGCGTTCGCTGGCGACCGTGTAAAAAGCTACAGCTGCAGCATCATTCCTTTGGACTTCGAGGTAAAGTCTGACGCTTTCTGAACTTGACGCGCGCGTGCTGTGTGGCGGCGGACTGTTCTCGACATGTGAGGAAAGTTTTCGCTTTCTTCCCACGAAAGCTTAAACTTTGTTGCCTCCAGTTAGAGGGAACTTAAAACACGGAGGTGAAGAAGGATATTCGAAGTATCTGATACTCAAAGGACGGTTTCTCTGCTTTACCACAGTGAAGCGAGGACGAGTCAGGTTGGTGGTTTTGAATTCACGAGTCTCAAGTTTCTGCCGCCCTGGCCAGTGATATTAACGCGTGAATTTGACCTGGGATAAGTTGTCAACAAGAGGCAAACTGGCTGGTGTATGCGTACATTTACATGCATGGGCATACGTGTATCTATAAATAGAAGTTCAAGCCTATGTATTAAACACTGGCCACTCATCTTCATCATTCACCTTTATCATAATCCCAGTGAAACCCACGCGTGTCGCTTTGGCTGTTAGGGTAGGTGTCGTCGCATGGACTGACATGGCCACCGATCTCGCCATGAGCGCAGATTTGCCCAACAGCCCTCTGGCTATTGAATATGTCAACGACTTCGACCTCATGAAGTTTGAGGTCAAGAAAGAGCCCCCGGAGGCCGACCGCTATTGCCACCGCCTGCCCCCGGGCTCTCTGTCCTCCACCCCTATCAGCACGCCCTGCTCTTCGGTGCCTTCCTCGCCCAGCTTCTGTGCCCCCAGTCCCGGATCTCAGCCTGGGCAGAATCTCGTAAATGGCGTCAACAACAACAACAATAACAACAACAGTGGCAACAACAACACCCAAGGCTCATCGGGCAAGCCGCAGCTGGAAGATCTCTACTGGATTCCCAACTATCAGCATCACATAAGTCCAGAGGCCCTGAATCTGACGCCCGAGGACGCGGTGGAAGCACTCATCGGTAACGCGCACCACCACCATCACCACCACCAGCCCTACGAGGGATTCCGCGGCCAGCAGTACGTCGGGGAAGACCTCTCGGCGGCCACAAACGGTCACCACCACCCGGTGCACCACCACCACCATCATCACCACGGCCACCACGCGCACGCGCGCCTCGAGGACCGCTTCTCGGACGAGCAGCTGGTGAGCATGACAGTGCGCGAGCTTAACCGGCAACTGAGAGGCTTCAGCAAAGAAGAGGTGATCCGTCTCAAGCAAAAACGGCGAACCCTGAAGAACCGCGGCTACGCGCAGTCGTGCCGCTACAAGCGCGTGCAGCAGCGTCACATGCTCGAAAGCGAAAAGTGCACGCTCCAGAGTCAAGTGGAGCAACTCAAGCAAGACGTGGCGCGTCTCATGAAAGAGCGGGACCTGTACAAGGAGAAGTACGAGAAGCTCGCGAGCCGAACCTTTAACGGCGGCGGCGGCAACACTCGGGACCCGTCCAATGGCACTCACGGCAAAACCACTTCCACGGAATTCTTCATGTGAGACAGTGAGAGTGATTCTTGTTCAAAGACTTTTTCCCACACCAACGTATTCGTTTTTTAAACCTTATTTTTTATGATTTTCAGTGTGAATCTTATTTGCAGTTCTTATCTTAAACAATGTCCATTTTAGAACATACACTCTTGAAAATAAAGGTTTTACAGTCTAATGCCATAAGCGAACCTTTTTTAAATTCCACAAATACATATTTCATTCTCAAGGACTTTAGAGAAACATCTAGGATATGTGCTGGTGCTTTAAAGAACCCAAATCTGGAGAACCCATAACATCCAGAACTTTTTCTTCTCCAAAGAACTACTCACTTTTACAGACAATATGGCTATTGATAAGAAGGTCAAGTCCTTTGCTGAACTTAAAATGGTGGAAAGAAACACTGAAGAACCTTTATTTTTAAGAGTGTCGAGCCTAACATTACATCGCCACATTTAAAGTTTTCACTCATTATTTGTGTATTACTGCACCATAAAAGTCTTAAGGTTAGTGTAATGTTAGGATTATCTTCCACAGATACTGCACGGACCCTTCTACTTCATAAGACCTCCGATCTAAACATGGGATCAGGCATAATCTCCAAAGAACCATTAGTTTTGGATTCTGCATTTTTTTTTCTCTCTTCTTCTTTAGTAATAGGCTAACTGCAAAGTCCGAAATGTTTAGAGACACACAGCCGCTTCCTTAATATTTGTTATTTTTTCTTGTCTTAACGGGTTGACGAGTCTTAATGGCGATGAGAAAATACTGGAAACGGAACTTCAGCTTGTGAAGGAACTTCGGAAGGAACAATAATTATATTTAAACACTTACAAGCAAGAACGAGAGATAGCAATACATCCTTGACTTTTCTCAATCATGAACTGAGGTTGAGGGGGCTTGTGAACTTTGAGGGCCCTCAAGCATTGCTCAAGTCTGCATTAACCCATAATCCTGCATGCGGGACATGTATGGTACTCCAAACGCGCCAGGTCCTTTCTCTCTTTTCCCCATACAGCACTTGGATGAAAAGCATGGCCCTTAACCACTCTCTCTTTTCTCATTTTTTCCCGTTTCTTCTGCTCAACACAAACCGTGTGAAGGACCTCATGCGTACCTGCGAAATCACATGAAATCAGTCTTTACATTTTTTTTTCCTATTGTTTTAAAAGTACAGAATAAGAACAAAGAAACAAAAAAGCTGAGCCAGAGTTATTTATTCCCACTTGTACATATGTAGAGTTCGATTGGTGTGTTAATTTAACGTTCTTTTTAAAGTCCTTTTTGCTTGATTATTTAAACCGTCTTAATACGATGTTTGTATGTAGTAGCATGCAAATGACAAAGATATTCTCATTCTATTGAACATGTACAATTTCAAAGGAAGCCTACTGCACTACGATTCAAAGAATTGGGTTTATAACATTTCTTTTCCTCTGTGTTAATCAAATTGATGTTAGTCGATCGTCGAAAGTGCATAAACACAAGGACTTTAATTGCTGCTAATATTCTATGCACCAAATTCGAAAGCAATTATTGATTATGTGAATTTTGTACTTCAAAATAAATGAAGGTATGTAGTTTACTGGTTAGACATGGATAAATAACTATCATCTCTTGAACAAAGTTTTTTTTTTTTTTTTTTTCCTGGCCGGTATGATAAACGACATAAAACTATTTGCTTCAAATATACGACAACCGTTAATAAGGGTTGTTTTAACTTTTTTTATGACATAATACAACTGTAGCATAAATGCTGTATAAAAAAGTTTCCTATTGTTTTGCATTGCACCATTGTGATGATAATAGGCTTCCGACCATTCTCAATACACTACAGGTAGATGTCTCAAGATTAAAAGCGGATATAATTCAACAATAACAGAGAGACTTGTGTGCAAACTTGGATAAAAGTAATCGTGCGCATTGGATTGTAATCATTTGAGGTTAAAGTATAGCCCATCTTGTTCCTGCTAAAGGAAAAAGTTGCCAAAGTGAATTATCTAATGCACGTAAATTGTCCTTTTTCAAACTCTTTTCGACCTGTGTATGCTTAGTTCCCTAACAAATCTATCGGCCAGACTCCAAAAATGTCTTCAATTATGCTTCTCTGCTTGGGTTAGTATCTGCTTGATATTCTCACCTGAAAACCACTGTTAACATTGATTATTATTTTTTATTTTTTTTATTTTTTGGGGGATAAATTATGAATTATGATGCAGTTCGTTATGAAGCAATCTCTCTGTCTATTGGTCTAATTTGAGGCACAGCGGCTTGAGGTTACATAACCACATGTGCTGTCCTGTGTGCTGTCTTATGTAAACAAATAAATAATAAAATGGAAAAAAAGGAAAAAACTGTACATAGCCTATAATTTCTATATATTTATCGAAAATATAAATGTCCTTACGTGTCAGTAAGTCCAAACCAAAATGTTTCGAAATGGAATGTTGTTCAGAATCTTGTTTTCATAATGTTTAATAAAAACTTCTGTCAAACGCTTCAGCCTGTTTCCCACTTACTCAACAAGTGTCTTTTAAAGCCGAAAATATGTGATCTATTCAATTTCTTATGCGAAAAACAAAGTTTCCGTTTCCCAATATTTTAGGCTTAAATATCAGGTGGAAAAAAAGTATAATAATGCACGAAATAACGAAAAAAAAAAGACACGCTGTATCGCATATAAAAATCCATGCCTCGTAGCAAATGAGGCATGTTGAAAAGTACACTATCAAACCGTTAAAGTATCATTTAGGATTTAAATAAAATAATTAGTAATTTCAATAATTTATAAAAAATCTGTGAACTTTAATTAGGCTCTTAAAAATAGATTTTTTTTCTCCCGATGAACACGAGTACAAGTGCTTACAACCTGACATTCGTTTATGACATTAAAACGTTTTGTTTACACAAATGTTTGTTATAAAAATATGAAAGGTAAACAAACGAGCAGATTATATTATTATTATTATTATGGCTCGCAATCTTCTCACATTTGGAACTGTAAGAAGAAATTAATTCTGGGTGACACTAAATGTTCACCTTTTAATAAATGTTAATTAAAACTTTTCCTGATATAGGTCGCAATCGCATTTTACTTTACGCGAGTAATAGCTAAAAGTAGAGCGTAAAATTATGAAATTATGATAGATTACATTTTCATAATGGCAAACATTAAACTCTCATTTTCTGTAGCCTAATCGTTTGGACCGCGATTTACTGTTCTCCAGGTTCTCCAGACCTCGCTAAAGTATTCAGATCACAGACACATCTTCCTATTCATCTTCTTTTACTCCCAATTAAACATATGTTTCTTAATGTAGGCCTATATTTTAATATCAGAATGAACAGCTCTCTAATACTAAATACTTTGAACAAGACTATGCAAGGACGCCTACATAGGCTACTCTTAGTTTTATTATTCTTTCCCCCATGCTGTTTCACGTTCTGTGCTTTGTGTGAAGATGAAAAGAGCCTTTTGGTGGCTGAACTTTAGTTTTATTTAAGTGCACTGACCTCTGCACCTGTTGTTGTATCAAAGGCTAAACTGGATGTTTAGTCCTTAAGTGTGTCACTTAACCATTTTGCTTTTGGCAATTTTTGTGTCAGAGTTTCAGAGATGAGTTCAGATTCAAAGCATGTGTGTATGGGCAAGATCTTTACATTATTAATATTGGTTCTTTTTTTTTTTCTTTCATCACATGCATGAGAATCAAAACGCTGTGCCTATCTCACACGTGGGATGTCTGCTCTTCCCTCTTTTAAAGAACCAGTAATTCACCCTAATGAAATTTAGGGAGGAAAGTGTTTAAATCTTTGTTCATAATATGTTAATATTCAAGTGCAACATAGTAATTGGCATTTTGAAACCTAGTGGAAGTGAATTAATTATGTTTCCGTGGGCATAATTTTGCATCACTCTCCATCATACCTGCCAGCATATTAAGATGAATGGAAATCCCAATGTTCAGATTTTTTCACACAGTGCCAGAATGTCAAAATGTACAAAATGTATAACACAGTACCAAAATGTCAGTATAACTCTCGCTCCGAGTTGTTGTGATGCCTCATTGCTGTTGTCTGTGCAGTCATTTTTACATAAAAATATGTCTATTTTAATACAGTCAGAATAATCCATCAGGTGAAGGTTATTCTGGAAATTATAATGTACGTGTACCCTGGTTGGTCTAGCGCTTTTGAGACAGTTTAGTGAATTTAAAGTAACCCCAACAGGGAAACATTGGGGTCGGCATCTCTATGCATTCAGCATTCTGATTGGGTTTTTTCCCTTCCATGTCTGTAATAAACAGACAAAATGCAGCAGATCTTTTTGACAGGTCAGAAAAAGCTAAGAGATGATCTGAATCATACAGGAATAATTTATTTTGCTTAGAATTTCAATTGCTATGGATGCAGTTTATGCTGTATATGAATACAGAGGAGTGTCTTTTTTCCCTTAAGCCAGGTCAAACAGTCTAAAGAAAGCTTCTTTACAGCTTCTTCACAGACTAAATCTTTCTCTCTTTTTTTTACCAGCTCAGGGGAAGCGTTTTTGTTTGCCACTGTCTTTTTGTGCAGGCATTCACATTGATATACAGTATACTGTATAACTGACATTTTTACTTTTTACTATTAAGAGACGAAGACAGGAGGGCCTGCATGTATCTTTCTCAAAGAGAAATTCAGCCTGGTTGACACACACTGAGTTGCTAAACATGACATTCGTCATGTTTCGGTGTTATGCACACAACAGGCCACGTTTGGTAAGAGCGAGAGGAGGTGGCCATTGAGATGCTGCCTGTCCTTGTTCAGTTAGGCAGCGTCCCAGACTGAAGCTCAACCTCAGCTGCTCTCAAACCCATCCCCCACTCTTCTTCCTGACTTCCTCTCATTTCTGCTGTGTCAGAGGAGACAATGTGTGTGACAGCCATCAATTCATCCCAACCATGAACCTGACTGACGCACACTGTTTGTGTTTTAATAGCAGGTGTGTATTTATTTTAACACACAGGAATTTGAAATAGGTTGAATCATGACACTGACTATTGTTTGTTTCTATGATATATAATGTATACTTTTTGTTTCTCAGCGACAGTGCATTCGAGATGAATGTTGGCTAACTAAAAGGTGCACATTTGATCTTGCAGGATGGGTAGCCATGCCATAGGCCCAAGGTGCATTTAATGAGAGCGGGTAGAAGCGATGGAGGCAAGTAGGAAGAGAGAGTGAGAGGAAGAGGTAGTGAGTTCTTTGGCGTCTAGGCTGCATTGCCGATGAGATTCCCCTGTAGTCAGCGTCTCTATGGCTCAGCTTACAAGAGAGGCAGACGCACGTTCTCTCTCACACACAATGCACTTCACACACTCACGAGGGCACTTTGGAAATGTGTGCATTGCGTGTAGCCACTTGCATATGCCACATTTTATACATGGGCCTACTCATTATCTGAAATAATTGCCTATAACAAGCACATACAAAATATTGGTTCTCAAAGAGAAAGCAAAATTAGCAATTGGATTCTGGTCATTTTCGATAGGTTGCAATAAAAAGCCTCCCCTCTAGAGGTCTGTACGCTAGCCACGTTTATTGGACGTGTTTGAAATCATAGATACAAAATGTCGCAACCCCTAAAATAAATCGACAGCTTGATGAATCGCCTATGAAGCTCTATTAACGCTTAGCAGGTATTAATAATTATTTAGAACGCTCTCAGGATTGAATTAGTGACCCAGGGCGCGCACCGTGCGCGATCCCCAAACGCCGACAAACTCATTACTGCGGAACGGCTCCCTCCACACGGCGAGCGGAGCCACGGCGCAGCACCGACCCGCTGAAAAAAAGCAATTTACAGATGGTGAGTGAGCGACCCTTCGCCGCTGCACAACCGGCTGTCACACACACACAAACGCGCGCGCATGCACGCACACTCGCGCTGACACGCTGTGTGCTGAATAGACAAAGCGAAAAAACATGCTATCACAGGAAGAAAATCTGCAACGCAAGCGATTTTTTCCTACGGTTTTTTTTCCGTGCACCCGAAAATAAACAAATAAATAAACAAACAGACAAACAAACGGCTCCTAATGTTAAACCGTGCCTGATTATGAAAACGCAGCGGTGAAATGCCAGAAGATTTGAATTTTTCAGAGTTTCCCACTCTGCCAATTACTGCGTGGAAAGAGCTCCTGTCAGTCAGGTCTCACCTTGACAGCCTACCGCTAAACAGTGCGCACGTGGAACTCCCTCTGGTTTTGGTGAGGTGAATATTGGGGCCCTGCAGAAAAAAAGGAAGAAAAAAAACCTGACAGACTTTTAAAGGCAGTTGTATTATTATTATTATTATAAATCTTTTTTTCTTGTGAGACACAAGGAAATTGAATGTCTTATTTTATGGAGAGAAAAGTTTAGCACATTTCAGAATTATATTTCTCTAAAAGGGCTAAATGACAGTAACCTGGAAAGTTGAGGTTTTGCCTGTAAGATGCTTAAATGCAAGAAATGGGGGCGGGGTGGAGGGGTATCAAATCTCAACTCACAGTATACCCTTTGCGGCCTCCTTTTTGTTCACCAAAAATAAATGAATATTGCGTCTGCCCTGAAAAAAGTCCCCTCTCTTTATCTTTGCTCCTGATTTACTGTCCCCTCAAGGGTTTCTGTAAATAAAAAGTGGCAAAAAAGCAAATAAACTATCATAATGTTGCCTCATTGCTCAAAAAGCCAGTATAATATCAAGTGGGAAACTCAAATTATGCAGATAGTGATGTCTTGGTTACACTTTAAAAGGTTTCATTTGTTAACATTAGTTACATGTTATCTAAATAAGTTGGCATGAACTAAGAATGAACTACTTATAAAACATTTATTAATCTTATATTTTATATCTAGATATAGACTTCATATATAGACTTATATAAACTATATAATATTGCTTTGATGAACAAATAATGAACCACTGTATTTTTATTAATTAACATCAACAAAAGTTAATGGATATAACAATGAGCACAATATCTTTTGTATATATATATATTTGGAGAGAAAGTGTGGTTAGTCAAGATAATTATGAAATTATCAGCCTGTCCTTCACTGCCCACTCTTTGTTTTACAGGCGCTCACTGACCTGCAGTGACCTTCAGAAAGAGGTTGTGTTTTCGCTGATTCACTCTGATCCATCCGTTCGTTTCTCCACACAAGTGTGCTGTGTTTGCACCCTTGATCACATATGTTATTCAGTTCTCTCCACTCACTCTATCGGGTTCTTCAGAGCAGATCAGTTAAAGCCTTTGCTTGTTCGGTGACTCTTTCCGTCACATCTACAGGCTAAAGAGTATGATACGATCGTTCTTAAGTCTCGCTCTTTTGCCGTGCTCCTTTTATATGTCATCATACGGTTGGTGGTTGCAGGTCTCGGTTTGTGTGGCCATAATGAAAATAAAAGTAATGCAGTGGCTGAACAGGAAGAAGTGTCCTTAGTGACACGGGGGTCAATCAGCAATCAATTGCTCCATTACTCTACTGGACCTGGCCAACAGCCATCACACACATACACACACTTTGGACTTCTCATCCACAAAATCTCTCCCTCTGTCTTTCTCTGTTATAGCCAGTGGCTCGTTTCACACCACATGCATAAGAGAAGCAACAGCGCAACTTCAGATTCACACGGAGAGCTTTTCCACCGCATAACCCATTTGCAAGTGATTTACATTAAGTATTTATTTTGGTTGTAAATTAGAAAATGTTATTGAGAGTTGGCTATTGTGAATTATTACAAAGTTGATTGTTGAAAAGTGAAAATCTGATTTATAAAAGAAATCATATCGGTCAAGTCAGTCAGATTTTCTGAAAAGACAGTGATGTTTGTGCAAAATGTGTTTAATTGAATTGATGATGCTTTTTCAATTTCAGTTCAGTTCCTCAATTTTACTGACTTTGAAGTGAGGTAGAAAACAGGAAGCAGAGGTGGAATTGGATTTTAAGAAAGTATAAGAAATCCATCTAACTGCAATATTTGTAATTATTAATTAGAAATAGAAATTTCTTCAAGACAAACTGGCTAATTATTAATAATTAAACTGTTCCAGGGTAAAAGAACAATATGTTTGTGTGTGTGTATATATATATAGTTAATAAACACTGCTGTTCATTAGTTTGCGGTCAATTGATTCAAAGTGACAGTAAATATAATTAACAAAATTCTATTTCAAATAAATTCTGTTCTTTTGAAGCTTCTATTCATCAAAGAGTGTGGTTGTCCGGGTAAGTTTAAGAGTAAAGTTAAGGAAAGGTGTGGTGGTCCGGGTAAGTTTAAGAGTAAAGTTAAGGACAGGTGTGGTGGTCCGGGTAAGTTTAAGGGGTAAAGTTAAGGACAGGTGTGGTGGTATGGGTAAGTTTAAAGGTAAAGTTAGGGACAGGTGTGGTGGTCCGGGTAAGTTTAAGAGTAAAGTTAAGGACAGGTGTGGTGGTATGGGTAAGTTTAAGAGTAAAGTTAAGGACAGGTGTGGTGGTATGGGTAAGTTTAAGAGTAAAGTTAAGGACAGGTGTGGTGGTCCGGGTAAGTTTAAGGGTAAAGTTAGGGACAGGTGTGGTGATATCGGTAAGTTTAAGGGTAAAGTTAAGGACAGGTGTGGTGGTATGGGTAAGTTTAAGAGTAAAGTTAAGGACAGGTGTGGTAGTATGGGTAAGTTTAAGGGTAAAGTTAAGGACAGGTGTGGTGGTCCGGATAAGTTTAAAGGTAAAGTTAAGGACAGGTGTGGTGGTCCGGGTAAGTTTAAAGGTAAAGTTAAGGAAAGGTGTGGTGGTCCGGGTAAGTTTAAGGTTAAAGTTAGGGACAGGTGTGGTGGTCCGGGTAAGTTTAAAGGTAAAGTTAAGGAAAGGTGTGGTGGTCCGGGTAAGTTTAAGGTTAAAGTTAGGGACAGGTGTGGTGGTCCGGGTAAGTTTAAGGGTAAAGTTAAGGACAGGTGTGGTGGTCCGGGTAAGTTTAAGGATGAAGTTAGGGACAGGTGTGGTGGTATGGGTAAGTTTAAGGGTAAAGTTAAGGACAGGTGTGGTGGTATGGGTAAGTTTAAGGGTAAAGTTAAGGACAGGCGTGGTGGAATGGGTAAGTTTAAGGGTAAAGTTAGGGACAGGTGTGGTGGTATGGGTAAGTTTAAGGGTAAAGTTAAGGACAGGCGTGGTGGAATGGGTAAGTTTAAGGATGAAGTTAGGGACAGGTGTGGTGGTATGGGTAAGTTTAAGGGTAAAGTTAAGGACAGGTGTGGTGGTATGGGTAAGTTTAAGGGTAAAGTTAAGGACAGGCGTGGTGGAATGGGTAAGTTTAAGGATAAAGTTAGGGACAGGTGTGGTGGTATGGGTAAGTTTAAGGATAAAGTTAGGGACAGGTGTGGTGGTATGGGTAAGTTTAAGGGTAAAGTTAAGGACAGGCGTGGTGATATCGGTAAGTTTAAGGGTAAAGTTAAGGACAGGTGTGGTGGAATGGGTAAGTTTAAGGGTAAAGTTAGGGACTGGTGTGGTGGTCCGGGTAAGTTTAAGGGTAAAGTTAGGGACATGTGTGGTGGTCCGGATAAGTTTAAGTGTAAAGTTAGGGTGTTTTCACACTTGGTCCTTTTCAGGGGTCTGAGCGCGGTTCGCGTGATTTTTGGCCCATATGTGAACACTCCTAACGATCTCAGACCCCTTTAAAGCGAACCGAGCCGAGACCATCACGGGAGGTGGTCTGGGTACGGTTTGATCTCATCTTATGGTACGGTTCGCTAAAAACACGCAGTCTGAACACAAACCGCTCTGGGCTTACTTGATTTTTTCTGTTCTTGAATTCCAATGTAGTTTGGTCATCAGATGCCTCCGTACAAATCGGCTGTTCATCGCGGCTGATTCTTCTGACAAATCTCTACAAATTATTCGTTCACAACATACACTTGTTTATTGCAATTTCAACCGCTTCCGAACTGTGTGAGAGAGACGCGGCTGCGCGCCAGTTTAAAATGGTGTTACGAGCACACACACCTAGCGCATGCAGAAGCAGCTGTCACAGCGCGTGAAATAAACTGAATCTTTAGCGTCTTATTGCATTTATTTTAAAGCGTCAAAAACACACAAGTTTCACATAAACAGGTGGTTTTGTCTTAAATGAATGTAAACATCTGCATTAGCCTAATAAAAGAATCAGTGGAGAATATGCAGAATATGCTGTTCTTCATACAGTGAAGAATGCGGTTTTATTTTTTCATGTGATTATTCCATTTCTTTCTTGAATGCTGCTTTTAGGCATATCTATACTTTACCTGGGAAATTGAAAGCAGTTTATTTAATTTGCATCTTTCTTTTATTTTTTTATTGTGTTGTTTATTTTTTGTATGCTGATGTTATCATTGCCTTCTGCAATAAAATAAACATGAATCAAGGAAAACAATTCAAATGTTAGTTGAAAAGAAGGACGTGTTATATAGCTAGTGCAAGAATATATAGTATTACATCTATATATATATATATATATATATATATATATATATATATATATATTTTTTTAAGATAAACTACTTAATACAACAGCATTTGTACTGTCATAAAGTAATAATAATCTTTACAAACAAATATCTTGAGTTACTGAGGAACAAACAATGTAAGTGAATGGGATCAAATGTTGAACGCCATAGGGTCAGCCATCAAAAACGGAACTGGACTAGATCCAAAAAGCAACAGTCTGAACACAAAGGGGTCTGAGACCACATTCCTACTAAAGGGGACCAAAAATGATCTGAGTCCTCTTTCAGAGACAGGGACAGTGTGAACGTAAAGAGAACTGGGTCCTTTTTCACTTGGTTCACTTCTTGGTCCACTTAAAGGAGTCTGAGTTCGGTTCTTTTAAAGAGGACCCAAGTGTGAAAACACCCTTAGGGACAGGTGTGGTGGTCCGGGTAAGTTTAAGGGTAAAGTTAGGGACAGGTGTGGTGGTCCGGGTAAGTTTAAGGGTAAAGTTAAGGACAAGCGTGGTGGTCCGGGTAAGTTTAAGGGTAAAGTTAGGGACAGGTGTGGTGGTCCGGGTAAGTTTAAGGGTAAAGTTAAGGACAAGCGTGGTGGTCCGGGTAAGTTTAAGGGTAAAGTTAGGGACAGGTGTGGTGGTCCGGGTAAGTTTAAGGGTAAAGTTAGGGACAGGTGTGGTGGTCCGGGTAAGTTTAAGAGTAAAGTTAAGGACAGGTGTGGTGGTATGGGTAAGTTTAAGGGTAGGGTTGGGGACAGGTGTGGTGGTCCGGGTAAGTTTAAGGGTAAAGTTAAGGACAGGTGTGGTGGTCCGGGTAAGTTTAAGAGTAAAGTTAGGGACAGGTGTGGTGGAATGGGTAAGTTTAAGAGTAAAGTTAGGGACAGGTGTGGTGGTCCAGGTAAGTTTAAGGGTTAAGTTAGGGACAGGTGTGGTGGTATGGGTAAGTTTAAGAGTAAAGTTAGGGACAGGTGTGGTGGTATGGGTAAGTTTAAGGGTAAAGTTAGGGACAGGTGTGGTGGAATGGGTAAGTTTAAGAGTAAAGTTCGGGACAGGTGTGGTGGAATGGGTAAGTTTAAGAGTAAAGTTAGGGACAGGTGTGGTGGTTTGGGTAAGTTTAAGAGTAAAGTTAGGGACAGGTGTGGTGGTATGGGTAAGTTTAAGGGTAAAGTTAAGGACAGGTGTGGTGGTCCGGGTAAGTTTAAGAGTAAAGTTAAGGACAGGTGTGGTGGTATGGGTAAGTTTAAGAGTAAAGTTAAGGACAGGTGTGGTGGTATGGGTAAGTTTAAGGGTAAAGTTAAGGACAGGTGTGGTGGTATGGGTAAGTTTAAGAGTAAAGTTAAGGACAGGTGTGGTGGTCCGGGTAAGTTTAAGGTTAAAGTTAGGGACAGGTGTGGTGGTCCGGGTAAGTTTAAGGGTAAAGTTAAGGACAGGTGTGGTGGTATGGGTAAGTTTAAGGGTAAAGTTAGGGACAGGTGTGGTGGTATGGGTAAGTTTAAGAGTAAAGTTAGGGACAGGTGTGGTGGAATGGGTAAGTTTACGAGTAAAGTTAGGGACAGGTGTGGTGGTATGGGTAAGTTTAAGATCTTTTATACCCAAGTATTAGAATGTGATTGGATAGATAGAAGTTGAAGTGACGTAACAATTAAGTCTTCCTGGCAGAACTTATGCTAAAGCTTTCATGGACAGGTGTGGTGGAATGGGTAAGTTTAAGGGTAAAGTTAGGGACAGGTGTGGTGGAATGGGTAAGTTTAAGGGTAAAGTTAGGGACAGGTGTGGTGGTCCGAGTAAGTTTAAGGGTAAAGTTAGGGACAGGTGTGGTGGAATGGGTAAGTTTAAGAGTAAAGTTAGGGACAGGTGTGGTGGAATTGGTAAGTTTAAGAGTAAAGTTAGGGACAGGTGTGGTGGTATGGGTAAGTTTAAGGGTAAAGTTAAGGACAGGTGTGGTGGTCCGGGTAAGTTTAAGAGTAAAGTTAGGGACAGGTGTGGTGGAATGGGTAAGTTTAAGAGTAAAGTTAGGGACAGGTGTGGTGGTAAGTCCGGGTAAGTCCGGGTAAGTTTAAGTCCGGGTAAGTCCGGGTAAGTTTAAGGGTAAAGTTAAGGACAGGTGTGGTGGAATGGCTAAGTTTAAGAGTAAAGTTAAGGACAGGTGTGGTGGTCCGGGTAAGTTTAAGGGTAAAGTTAAGGACAGGTGTGGTGGTATGGGTAAGTTTAAGGGTAAAGTTAGGGACAGGTGTGGTGGTATGGGTAAGTTTAAGAGTAAAGTTAAGGACAGGTGTGGTGGTCCGGGTAAGTTTAAGAGTAAAGTTAAGGACAGGTGTGGTGGTCTGGGTAAGTTTAAGAGTAAAGTTAAGGACAGGTGTGGTGATCCGGGTAAGTTTAAGGGTAAAGTTAAGGACAGGTGTGGTGGGTAAGTTTAAGGGTAAAGTTAAGGTGGTACAGGGAAGTTTAAAGGTATAGGGTTATGTGTGAGGGAAGTGTCAACAGTGTAACAACAAAAATGAATTACATGCAGGTCATTTTTCTAATGTAAGTACAATGTAAAAACAGCTATGTAGAAAATAAGTGCATTATATCAAATTATTATTTAAAATATTTATGCATAGTAGTTAAGGCCACCTAATATAAAGTGGGATCAATATTACTATTTTACTGTATTTCTGCTCAAATAAATTCAGCCTTGGTGAGCATAAGTGGCTTCTTTTAAAATAAACATTAAACAATCTATAGATCCCAATTTCACTTTCATTTAATGGACCGTTAAGTAAAATACATATATGTATTTTAATGGACCTAAATGTATATTTTTATCAGAATGCTATCGTTGTCCATACAATCCAACTCAGCTTCCTGATCAATTGATCAAATTTATGTATAGCAGATCCTGGTTTCATCAAGTGCAACATCTTTGTTGATCCTGGAGCAACATTACAATCAACCAATCAGGTTTGAGAGACACGTTTACAGTTGATGTCAAATTTAGGCTTACAACCAGGGTAGGTGCTTCTACATCATTGTTATTCACATATAATGTCCCTCTGATTTTAGCGATAACTTAGGGTTAAGGTTAGGTTTTGGGTTAGGGATATGGTTAGGACTTTTCTTTTTTCTTTTTTGGACCAGAATGTTGTTCCAGGATCAACAAAATAGGTTGCGCTTTCTGAGTCAACCGAAATATTTTGACAATATTTTTAGAAAAGCAATTCAAATATGAATTTAGTTTCACAGTGTAAAAACACCATGAGGATTGAAATGAGTTAAGCTAGAAACAGATGAGGGGGTAGAAGTAAAAGGGAATTAGGGAGCGATAGGATGAAGCCAGCGACCAGCCGAGTCCACTGACACTATCATTACTCGTGTATGTCAGTAAGTGGGCCAAAAGCGCTTTCCCTGAATGAACACACACAGAGTCAAGGACCAGGATCACTGCTCATCTGCTGTAAGAGTCTCCCCCTCTCCCTGCCTTTAAACCACAGATGCACAGGACAATCATACGCTCCATCTGCACTCGACTAATGCTCCTCTCCATTGGGTGGTGCACTTCAGCAGAGAGACGAAATTCAACTGCCAATGCAATTGTATTTGAATTCATTTCCAAATGCAGACAAATAAACTTTCCTTAATTAAAAAAAAAAAAGAAATTCTTATAGTTAAGTTAATGACTATGAGTTGGATGTATGCATGGAATCTGCAGTTCAAAGGAAGGACGTGACAAGGAGCTCATTAATTCTTAACGTGTCCAGGATGCCAGGAAGTGACCAGTACATGGTAACAGAGCTTTTATTTTACATCCATATAGCATTACAAAGTAATGATGTTCTGGAATTAGTTTGCATAAACAATAATGAGAGTGTTCTGTTTTGACAGATTCTTTTCCTGCAGATTTTGTGTGACTGGACTGAAACACACTGCGAGGAGATTCAACCCGACAACATGATCAAGAGTGCAAGTGTCTTGACATCCTTTTGTCTGCTGTTGTGCTTCTCAGAGCTGTCTCAATCTCAAACTACATTCACACTGATTTAGTCCACACTGAAGTGAAGTCTGAGCAGCTAAACATCTCTTTGTTATTTCTTGAACGCACATCGACTTTCTCTTCTTTTTCTTGGCACCTGGTACAGAAGGTAAAGTAACAGTACCTATTAAGGAGATTAAATTATATATTTATGCATTTCTTTATACATCCAGTATACTGTATATACTATGCAGAATGCATTGAACCATTTAATCCTTTATTTCAAATCTGAAAAGAAATGTTAGTTTAATCGGGATTTTGGGGGGGGGGGTGTAGAGAAAAGTTATGATGTAAAATTAAAAAATATATTTTTTGAATATTTTAAATTCCTCAGTGTTTATTTAATCCTTTGAAGCTTATTGTTTTTTCCATGTTCAATTTTATGAAAAACTTTGAATAATGAATATAAAGTTTGAATACTGCTGTCTTTAAAGCAAAAGAGGGAAAAGTACAAGTAAAATAATTTTTAAAGAAATAAATGAATGTGCCTTCATATTCTTTAATCAATAATAATCTTGCAGTGACAACTCTTCTCTGATGATTTCTTTTTCAGCATGAG
Source organism: Pseudorasbora parva (assembly GCF_024679245.1). Lineage (NCBI taxonomy): Eukaryota > Metazoa > Chordata > Actinopteri > Cypriniformes > Gobionidae > Pseudorasbora > Pseudorasbora parva. Next base: position 30,423,917 of record NC_090183.1, on the reverse strand, counting down.
GGCGGGACAACCTGTCACTCACATGACATCACAGCTACACTTTTTCTAGTTTGAGATGCCATTTAACTCATATTATACGAGTGATATTAGGGAAGAAAAGACTATCGCAATGTCCGTTTCATGCCAACTTTTAAATAATTAAATGTATATTTTACCTCAAATTGAAGTGCTTATTAATTAAATTATATACAAATGCATTAACTGATAAAAAGTTCAAAGATTCAAAAGCATTTTCACTGCTGAACTCATGCGTGTGAGTGTGTGTAATATACTGTATGTATAAAGGTTGTGTGTGTGTGTGGGGGGGGGGGGGGGGGGGGGGTCTTTATAAACCTTATGATATTGGGAAAAAATGTCCACATAAAGATGGCAATATCCTAAATCCTTATCCTTGTGGGGACTTTTTTTTGGTAAAAACAGCTTAGAAATCGTACAAATTATATTTTTGAAATTTTTAAAATGCAGAATGTTTTCTGTGAAGGAAAGGTTTAGGGTTAGTGTTAGGGGATAGAATATACGGTCTGTACAGTATATGTCTGGAAAGTCTGCATAAAATGTGTGTGTTCGTTTTTTTCTATCCCAGTGAGGACTTCAACCTGAATGCACACATGCTCATGGGGACTCGTACACAGTGGGGACCTATGATGAAACAAGCTTATAAACAGAATGATTTTTTTTTCTTCCGAAAATGTAAAAGAAATTAAAACAATTATGGGTATGGGTAGGTTTAGGGGTAGGGGTAGTGTAAAGTGATATAATATACAGTTTGTACAAAAATCATGGCTATGGAATGTCCCCATAAAACATGGAAACGTGTGTGTGTGTGTGTGTGTGTGTGTGTGTGTGTGTGTGTGTGTGTGTGTATGTGTGTGTGTGTGTGTGTGTGTGTGTGTGTGTGTGTGTGTGTGTGTGTGTGTGTGTGTGTGTGTGTTTGTGTTTGTGTTTCCTTGTTTATATTGCATAATATCCCCATAAGGATAGTAAAACCTGAGATCACCTACCCCACAATGTAAATGTATTTATAAACACACTAAATTATGTTTTGGAAAAATGCAGAATGTTTCCTGTGATGGGTAGGCTTAGGGGCAGGGGTAGTTTGGGGGGTAGAATGTACAATTTGTATGGTATAAAAATTATTACGTCTATGGAGAGTCCCCTCAAAGATAGTGAACCAGACGTGTGTGTGTGTGTGTGTGTGTGTGTGTGTGTGTGTGTGTGTGTGTGTGTGTGTGTGTGTGTGTGTGTGTGTGTGTGTGTGTGTGTGTGTGTGTGTGTGTCTAATAGATACCCCACTTAAGTGCCTCCTCTTAATTTGGTAATCTTAGATTTAGTGCACTTGATATCTGCTGACAGACAATGCTCCAATATCCAGGCTCTTGGATTGATACCCTGTCTTAACATTGGCAGTCTCTGTTGTATACTGCAGCCCTGAGGGTCCTCTCTTACCCTGACAAAGTGCCACGCGTTATGCACTGCATTATCCGCTTGTGTTTATGTCTCTTTAAGACCCTCAATTGTTTTAGCTTCAGTAATGTTGTTAATGAACCATGGAAAGTTATTGGCATTCTCTCCTTCAATCTATTTTTAAGAACGCACTGACAGATTTATAGGATGTCTTGGCCAAACTTTCCACAATAAGACAAAGGAAGTGCCTCTAACAAGCTAAAAAGATGCGTATAATGGAAGAAACTCCAAATCATTTACAATGTTTAGTATAAAAAATGTATAATTTCTCCTCTCATTTGAAAGGCCTTCAGCTCATGTCCTAGTTTACCCTTGTTCCACTTTATAGGTCCTGATAATACAGAAGAGAGCAAAAACAGAGCAGAAAGTTTTCTGCTAAAGACTGCACACTCAGCTCAACTCACACAGAACGGTTGTAGATGGAGGGAGAAAGAAAACCGAAATTGCGGTAAGAATAGTCGCACAAATGACAAGAAACTGGCACATTGTGACAGAAAGAGGTGTATTAGCACCAGCTGCTGGTTAGCGTGCGGGCGCATGTGTGCGAGAGAGACTGACAAATCATCTCTCTGGTCTAAATGGCGGAGAGTATGTCTTGTGGTGAGACGCATTGGCAGTATGAGGTCATGGTGGAAGAAAGGCTGACTTTCCTGCATATCCTATTCCTACACTGCATTACTGAGCGCGGCTATGATGAATTATGACACCCCAGTCATCTGCGATTTCCTGTTGTGGTGACCCTAATTTAAGCCATTAACATTTGGATCTCCCGCCCAAGAACTCCTCCATGCTTATCCATCCCCTTTTCTTTCATAAATCCTACATCTTCCCTGTCTTTTCGTTCCCTCTATGCCCCTTTTGTTCTCCCTTACATCTGAAAGTCAAGCGTTTCAGAAGCTGTCAGGTGCGTGAACTTGTCTTTTCATTTTGCAATTGATTTCTCATCCATTGAGGCAGACAATTTACCTACCTGTCTTGTCTGAGGCCGTTTTAAATGGGGGAATATATTCATGGCAACATGACCGAGCATGTAAAGCACGCAAACTATCATTGCACAGTTCCCTTGTGTATGACGCAGGATGGCTCGCTGATCCTGTGGGAATGTTTTCAATGAAAAAAGTCTGTTCTTGCCTCTTCCGAAAGAGAAAATTACCTGTTTTCTTATCAAATTGCATGCTCCCAGAGGAATCGCACGTACGCGCACGAGCTCAGTAGTGCCGCTGTTTATGTTGCGTGATTGTGTTTGAGTAAACTGTGGAGCTGTGAGTGTTTTGCGCCCTTAGCATGCCTCCGGGAGCCAACTGAAGTCAGACATAGACTCCGCTCAGACACCAACACAGTGGCACCTGCACCCAAGCTGACATTAACACACACATGTGCAAATGCAAACAGGACGGCCCCCTGTAAACCCCACCCTTACAAGATAGGTTCTTATAAATAAATCACTCTTCAGCCCAGGCTCACCTGCTTCTGTTTACATCACTGAAATATGCATGGGACCTTTATTAACATTTAAGGGCGGATGTCAAGCAATTGCAGGTGCTCTCACACATCATGTCACATACTGTATTAGCTTCTTACACCCTCATTTGTATAATCAAATTCTTGATGTCATGTTATCTACACGATTGTGTTACCTGTTATACTTGACAATGATTGAACTTTATGACACTGGGCACAGTGCTTTATCAAGTTTGTCACAAACATTTTGGAAGCAGCCAACACGTTCTCACTCCCAAGGCATCAAAATCTGAAGCATGGTCAAGTGCCTTCTGTGTCACAATGAAGACAATAAAGGTAGACCTAGGTGTCTTTTTTTTTTTGACGCGCAGGGTGCTCCATTGATTTTTATGAGAAACCTTTGGCTTTGTACACAGACGTGTTGGGCATTGGGAACGTTATCGTCATAATGAAATTATATTGGGTTATGATTTTGCCATTATGGCATGTTGGAGTGTGATTCCCGATTTAATCAGCCAGCCTAATTTTATTTACATTTTATTTTATTTGCGCTATTTAGTTTGAATATGTAACCTAACCCTAGCCTGACAAGCCAGACCCACATCAAGATGTTTGGTCTGGAAACTCACCATAGACAGGGCTCAATCCGAGGGGCGGGATAAACGGTTGTTTTTCAAACTCCCTCTGCACGCGATAGGATAGCGCTACAACCAACCAGAGCAACGAAGGTGAAGCAGAGCTCGTTGATAGATTAAACATTCGCTGTATCCGGTCGGCAAAACTCCGAACACATCTTCCCTTTTTAAGAATGACTTCAGTACCATTCTTTGTTCTTTTCTCAGAGAAAAGCTTAACTCTAAGTATTCCAGAGTCACGGTCAGAGCTGATGCGAAAGACCGCCGTTCGCCAGTTTCTGTGTTTACTGGAAGCACGCAAACGCAACTCGGCTGTCGTCATTATGGCCCCGCCCACCGACTCTATACACGATGTGATTGGCCCGGCAAGAGTTTAGCGAATACAGAAGGGTATTGAGAGTTGCTAGACGACACTCGCGGGCAGATTAAATTTGCTGCCGGTAGGGTGCATCTAGATTTCTAGGCTAACCTAACCCCATCCCATCCCTAAAACTACCCATTTGTGTATAATATGATATAAAATTCGCATGCACAATTTATTCAAAAATTACAAATATTCCAAGTGTTCTGAGACCAAACGATTGATTTGTGTGAAGAAAATCCCCAAAGGGATCAGCATCTCCATCTGCCGAAGATCATGCACACATTCAAAAATTGCCGCTTGAAGAAACGTTACGTGAGCTTTGATAGTGAAAATGCATTGGCTCTCATATGTCTCATGACCAATTTCATCACTGTGTCAGTTTTTGATTGTAAAATGTCATTGGCTCTCGTGTGTCTTGTGACCGATTACATCATACTAAAGTGTTGGTGTATTTGAATGAGATATGACTGAGTTAGTGAGTGTGTGCTTGTGTTCACGGAGCGATGGGAACATCATTCCAGCGATTAAAACATTAAGGTCAAATCTGTTCTTTACCTGAAGATATCGTATGACTTCAGAAGTCTTGGAATGCATCATTACGTGAGTAGGGTAGGAGTTGGTTTAGTTACTCCAAAATATAAAAGTAGACTAAATATTCATAAAATCTTGTCTGCTTTTACAAATGCAAAGAATTACATGCGTCTTGAGCTGACGTATTGGGAAAACAACTGAAATCAATGGGGTACCCTGTGTGGCGCCTAGGGGTACATTTAGCGTCTTCATCGTGACACAGAAGGCACTTGAAATGAGATAGACTTATGCGAAGCACTTTGGCTTTATATGTAGGGCAAGCAAAAACAAAAAACCCAAACAAAAAAATGTAATAAATATATTTACATAATGTTATTTTCTAAGATTAACATTTATGTATTGTATGGTTTTAGGCATGTTCAAGTCTTTAATGCAGAGTCCAATGCAACTCAACTCCGTCTCAAGTTCAAGTCTTCATCTTTTGTCACAGGTACATGTCAAATCCCTTTTCTTAATAGTTAATGTTATTGCATTTTACATTTACATTTACGCATTTAGCAGACGCTTTTATCCAAAGCGACTTACAACTGAGGAGTAAGAAAGTGTACAAATGCGTACGAATTAGCCACCTCGTAAAATATGTATGAATTGCCACGAGATCTGGTTGATCTGTCTTTATCTAAACCCTCCTGTTCGAACCACCCGCTCCAAGTGGGACTTGAACCCAGTTCCGCCGGCTTAAGAGTCAGACGCTCTGACGAGGAGGCTGAAGGCTGCAACCCCCAGCATCAGTCGCTAGAGAGTCTCTTGAGGACAGAGGTGTCCTTGCACAGTGCCTACCGTTACGCTCACCTCCTTAAACCTCACTCCCATCCGGGTCAATGGCACCAATGTAACCCCTCCTGTTCGAACTGCCGGCTCCAAGCAGGACTCAAGCGTCAGCCGCTAGAGCGTCTCTTGAGGACAGAGGAGTGAGGTTTACTCGCACAGTGACTACCGTTACATTTAGGTAACTCAAGGATGGCGCGGAACCTGATTTCATCAAGTGCAACATGTTCCTGGATGGTCCTCACGGCAAAACACGTGATCCAGGGGTTAGTTTGGATCCAAATCCAACTCCTCCCACTTTACATCTGAGAAACATCTGGCTGCAGCCTGTGGTGAACATCCAACCTGCCCCACATCCAAGTGTGATGTCAGAAGCCAGATTTTATTGGTCATGTCAATTACAGTATAACTGCCTGATTACCCGTCTCCACCCCCTGCATCTGGATCCAACCTCGCCCCCTGGTCTGGATCTTGTGTACTGCAATGAGGAGCTACTGAACTCTGTTGATCCTGGAACAACATCCTGGAACAATCAACCAATCAGATTTGAAGGACATATTTACAGTTTACATCAAGTTCAGTCTTACAACCAGGGTACACTCTCAGAAAAAAAGGTACAGTTCTGTCACTGGGGCGGTACCCTAAGGTACAAAAGTGAAAAGGTACATCTTTGTTCCTTACTCACCCCTAAATGGTACATATTAGTACCTACATATATAGTACATATATGTACCTAAATGGTACATATTAGGGTACACTCCAGTACTTTAAGAGTGCAAATTAGTACCTTAAAGGGTACATTCCAGTACTTTAATAGTGCATATTAGTACCTTAAAGGGTACATTCCAGTACTTTAAGAGTGCAAATTAGTACCTTAAAGGTACATAGTAGAACCTCAAAGGTACATATTAGTACCTTTTCGGTTTTGTACCTTTGGGTACCGCCCCAGTGACAGAACTGTACCTTTTTTCTGACAGTGTAGGTGCTATTTTGACCTATGAAAAAAGGTCAAAAATCTTTTTTCAGTAAATGACACTTAATTTTTTGTCATAATTTTCACAACAGGCCATGCACAGAGACTGTGGTGAAAATATGTTTTCCTCGTAGAAAGCAAAAGAAACATATAATACATTTCTTAAGAACTGTACATCTCATGTGGTGTACAGAAGAAGGGCTCTGGAACTCTAGCATGCGGCAGCAAGGATTAAAAAAAAATTGCCACGCCAAATAAGAGGGGCAAACAAAGTCATAGATGTGTCACAGTGTTCTTGAGTACACCTCTTGTATTTCTGCCCAAAGAGACACACTTTGGAGAAACTCCCAGTGTACAATTTGAGGGGGAATACAGATATTCATCAAACCTGTCTGGGGAAATTCCCTTGGACCCAATGCATCCACGCCTGAAGATGGGGAACCGAGCGACTGATGAGTCAGATAAATCTTCAGGGTCTCTGTGGAACACTGGGACTTTGGCATGTCAGAACAATAGATACCAATAGAAAATGTGAATTTCAGTGTAGTTTTAACAAATTATTCCTCAAAAATCAGACCAAATATGTTTTCATGGGATCTAAATTTGGCATATTCAAAGCAGTGAAATCAGAGAAAGCTAAGGAAGTAATCAGATGATTAATCAGTGATAGTTCAATGGAAAACAACAACATATTTAAATTCTTCATGCTAAGGATGATTGATGGCTGGAAGGGAGGAAATAATGGATGGATAAATACACAGTAGAATGGTGGTCTGGATAACAGATGCCCACCACACAGTGGACAAATATTTTCCATGTTCTACCCTGACACCTGTGCCGTACAATGAACGAGCTGGGATTCAGAGGCTATACAGAGGTGATTCCCACTTTCAGGATATTGGGTAAATCCCAACCGCAATGTGATGCACTGTGCAGTGGTTAGGCACTGTTTAGTATTTATTGATGAGATAAGCATAATTTAAAATGATTTGTTTGCATGTACAAGTACAAGATTGTGTGAGCTTACAGGTAGGCTACAGAAGTGGCAAGTGATACCTGTTGTGCTTCACTAAGACGTGCATGCCGACCGTCGCCGGGGAGTGAGTGTTGTACTCGGTTGTCACTGTGAGAAAGTGAGAGAGGTGGAAGACCAGCTGTGCCACTGAAGTAGGAACAGATGGACACACTGGTTCATTCACATCGTGCTGCCTAGAAACGACACAAACAAGTTACACGGGTGTCGTACATTAGTTTTATTGGCAAGATGACTTAACACTGATTAGGCATACTAAAAAAAAACATTCTGTTACAGGCAGAAATGATAACTTCATGCAAGATTAATCAATTTACATTGATTAGGCATAGCATTATAACAGATGAAGTGAACAACACTGATTATATATATTTATCATGGCACCTGTTAGTAAGTGGGATATATTAGGCAGCAAGTGGACAATTTGTCCTCAAAGTTGATGTGTTAGAAGCAAGAAAAATAGACAAGCATAAGGATTTGAGCGAGTTTGACAATAGCCAAATTGTGATGGCTAGACGACTGGGTCAGAGCATCTCCAAAACTGCAGCTCTTGTGGGGTGTTCCCGGTCTACAGTGGTCAGTATCTATCAACAGCGGTGAACAAGGGTCATGGGTGGCCAAGGCTCATTGATGCACGTGGGGAGCGAAGGCTGGCCCGTGTGGTCCGATCAAACAGATGAGCTGTTGCTCAAATTGTTCAAGAAGTTAATGCTGGTTCTGATAGAAAGGTGTCAGAATACAAAGTGCAAAGTTTGTTGCATATGGGGCTGCATAGCCGCAGACCAGTCAGGGTTTCCAGGGGTCAGCATGATCAGTCCCACCGCCAAAAGTGCCAACAGCATGTGAGCATCAGAACTGGACCACAGAGCAACGAAAGAAGGTGGACTCCCATTAATGTGGATGTTACTCTGATACGTGCCACCTGCACTGTTGCAGACCATGTGCACCCTTTCATGGAAACCGTATTCCCTGGTGGCTGTGGCCTCTTTCAGCAGGATAATGTGCCCTGCCACAAAGCAAAAATGGTTCAGGAATAGTCTGAGGAGCACAACAATGAGTTTGAGGTGTTGACTTGGCGTCCAAATTCCCCAGATCTCAATTTAATCGAGCATCTGTGGGATGTGCTGAACAAACAAGTCCGATCCATGGAAGTATTATCATCAAAGAACCAAACATAATGTTAGTCTAAATAAATAAATAATACATTTACTTATAAAATACTGTTAGGAATTAACTAAAAAATTCTAAAAAAGTGTTGACATTGTCAACGGCTGATGTGTAAAAGAAGGACCGTCCATATGTGTGGGAGGGACTATTCTTCCGCTGTGAAATATTAATTCAATGTCCACACGTTTAGAAAGCAAGTTGTCTAGCTGTGTGAGGTAGTATGCTGTGAGGACAAAAGGAAATAAATAAAAAAAGGAATGGAAGTGAGACATGGCCTGTGTGTCTCACTTCCATTCTTTTTTTTAATTTCCTTGTCAGAAGAAAGTAGGTGTGATCTTTAAGAAGAATGCTTATTTTGGGAACCGCAGTAACATGTAGTATGACACTGATTTGCTCTGTGAGGCGGTTTCCCAAAAGCATCAGGTCTATTAAAATTTGATGAATATGCTTCCGCCATGGGAAAAAAGACAGCCGGACTCCACATCAATATAGGCATGGGGTGGATTTGTGAAAGAAGCATGAAAGTTAAGCTTAATGCACAATGGGCACTCATATATTCATAATTGGTTCAAGTGTGCAAAACAAACAATTCAAACAGAGTTAATACACTTAAATTGTATTATTATTGTTGTTGTTGTTATTATTAAAATTATGATTTAATATAATAATAATAACAACAAGCTATTATAATGTAATTCAACTTATTTAACTTAATGCAATTACACACGAATAAACATTAATATAATCAATATGTTTTTAGATATGAATTGCTTGTATTAGCCTTAATGTGCTTGGATTACAATAGGTTATTAAAAAACGGTGAATATATCCCTCTGCAGTTATCAGGCAGGTCGCACAACTAAACAACATGAAATATTCATAGTATATGCTTAAGAATCTATTAGCTACATGTGCATGCACATACGTCTGCTCGAGTGTGACGGCAGGTGTAACCTTGTTGTGGGACTCTGTTAAAACACCCACTCAGGGGTCGAGAGATTCAGGGATGGTGTGCTGTTACCGTGGCAATGTTTCACACCCCTCTGGAGTTAAATTTAACCCCTGTGGCATGGATTCACACACATGTTTAGGACACTTGCAAAAGGTGTGAACTGGATGTGAGAAGAAATGAGGAAATCATGTGAATGCCCTTAGCTTGATTAATAATTATTAAAAGAATTTTAAAGTCACCATGAAATCCAAAGTGACAACTGTTGCTTTTTTAATGGAATATGGCAGTATTTACATATAGCCTAGTAAATGATTTAACTGCGCATGTATTTTTGATTTTATTTTTAATCAGAATAACTTCCCCTCCCTCTTGCATCTCATCCCTTCTCTGATGTCATTATTACTGACACCGAGGGCGGGACAACCTGTCACTCGCATGACATCATGACAGCAAACAACAACGGTCCAATCAAGGACAAAAGTCAAGTCCCGTCTACATTTTTTCTTGTCCGGTAAGCTGTCTCACTCCTTATGAAAGTTTGTTTCCACCACAGAATAAAAAAATGGAATTGTGACTTTAATCTCGCAATTCTTTTGATTACATTTTGCAATTGTATATATTTTTTTATCAGAATTGCATGATATAAAGTCAGAATTACGTGAAAAATTACGTGCATTTAAAAAAAATTTTTTATTTAAATTTATTTTTATTGCACAATTCTGATTTTATAACTTTTTTTTAATAACTTTATATCACAAAATTCTGAGGATAAAAAAGTCAGAACAGCGAGATGTAAATTCATATAAACTCACAATTGTGAGATAAAAGTCACAATTATCTTTTAAAACATTTTATTCTGTTGTGGAAACAAGCTTCCATAACTATATGTCACAATGGAGAAGAAAAGATCCCAACTTTAACTGTAAATGTGCAGAAAACAGGATATCTTAATTAATTGTTTATTTTTTATTACTTTGTATTTTTACACTATAAAATGTATGCATGATCATTTGGCATGATACAAAGACATAATAGTTATTTATTTGGGGGGGTTTTTGCCGGTATGATAGAGCAGTTGGTAACGCATTGTTCATTTTCAATTATCAGGCACTGGAGTATTAACTCACCAAAAGCCACTGAACAATTAACTTCTTTCCTGCCTCCAATAATGAGCACAACAACATGTCCCAAGTGCACTTCTGAGTACAATTCATTAACAACCCCCCCCCCTACCCCCCTCTCTCTGCCAAGAGAAAGAAATGGAAAGAGACTGAATCACAGTGGTCGTTTTGTGAATTATTTATTCATTCCTTTTCTGTACCTGTCCTTCATTTCTACCCACTTTTTCTGCCTGGCCCTCTCTCTCTCTCTCTCTTGTTATAATAAACCTGAATTGACATGTGTAAAGTGGGTTTTGTGTGTATTGAAATCTTGGCTATGTTCTCCTGTACTGTGACATAACTGTCTCAGTGTTATGTCTGTTCACTGAGGTGAACGGAAGGTCAGAGGAAATCGTGTCACAGGATCAAAGATTGTGCTAGTGCTAGTGGGTAGATGATGTATGATGATCATGATATTTTCATTTTCAAGAGTATTTCAGTAATGTGCAAATAAATATTTACTTTATATGGTGTTATACACTGTAAAAAGTGATTTTAAACTTTAAAAAAGTGAGGCAAGGGGGTTTTGAGGCAAGGGGTTTCCGTACATTTTAAGTTAAGTGAACTGGTCTCTTTTTACAGTGTATGAACAAATTAATTTACTTGAAAAAAAAAAAAATGAAATCATAAAAATCAATCAATGTGTTGTTCCACCCTATCCAAGCCACCAGGGATAAGCTGACACAGCAATTCAACCTTTGTCCTCAAAAATCCATTTGCTCAGTCAGATAATGCCCCTGAGGCGAGCATATGTAAACATATTTAACTCATCATAAAACATTTGATAGAAAAGTGCCTGTCAGCGAGAACAGCCAACCATTAATATTAATAGTAACACATGGAACAATCCACAAGCTTTCATTATGCTTATATAAGCTATAATTAGCCTTGACAGGAAGGTTACGATCCTTGTAATTCAAAATGAAAGGGAAAATAATCATTATCAACTAATTATGTTTTTTTTTCATCCATTATTAAGATAATCAGAACATAGTATTTTATAAAATCCAGAGAAATAGGCAATTTTAACCAGGACACGTCTCCATGTGTCGCCAATCAATGACATGATCAATCATACCCGATCTTACACACAATTTTATTTTGTAGAAAACACTGAAACACTAAAGACGCTTTAATATATTATGTGTTTAATATATTATTATATGTTTTATTAGACAGGTGAGCAACTGTTTGGATACTGACAGAAAACTAATGTTATATAGCTCAACAGAGTTAGTCTTATTGTTTAAATCATTTGTTTTCTTGATTTACAGTGAGTACCATGTTTTACCATGCCTAATTTCGCAGTGTCTCATAGTAGCCGCAGAGCGAACGCACAGAGAAGTTCTATTATAACATAACTTTTAACACACTCAAATGTATCTAATATGATAAAACAACTCTGTGTTTCCACACATACGCTTGACCGGAAGTAGAGGGAGCGGCCGTCTATGGCATAATAAAAGCTCTGCGAAATCAATCAATCTACGGCTTTGTTTTGAATAAGTGACCTCTAGTGGCAAAAATTACATATTGTGTCTTTAAGTGCACTTTTGAAACACAGTATGTGATTTAATTTCAGAAGTAACAGATATTTTGTCTGAAATTACTATATCTTTTAAAAGGTATATTTGCAAATCATGGTATTACATTCTTTCTAGTTTATATATTTCGCTTTTTTGTGTGAAGTCTCCATAAAACAGGGCACAATGTATTGTGTGGCATTCTCTCTATTAATTTTTAACAGGTGTTTACCCCTATTTTGAATTATGCATTGCATTATGTTGTGTTTTAGTGTTACAGGAACTGGATAAACTGGCAGAAAATTACAGTACCGTTTCCATTTTTCTCCAAATTTTTTTTATCTTACACTGAATGTCAATGAGAGCATCACAGTATGATCAGCCATCGCAGTCTGGAGGTGGCAAAGAACCCTCAAAAAAATCAGTGCTGGTAGAAGTTCATAAATCATGTCAGTATAGAAATGAATATATAAGCCACTTTATGAGTCTGAGGCCAAATACTTCATTCATCTCATTGCACTGAAGGGACAAAGGAGAGGGGAGCTCCCTAAAATGAGATTTTTCTGCTGTCAGTTTCTTTTCTCCACACATATAGGGTACAATGCATGGGCTAAATGCAGACTGAATTTTAGAGGAAGAACAAACACCACCAAAGCCTGTTTGTCTTTATGCGCTGGGGTGGATTTGTTGCAAAGTTTTAATGCAGAGTATGTTCTTTTAAAATACTTAAGTATTTAAAAGTGATTAAATAAAAACATCAAGTAGTTATGAATAACTATTCTAGTTTTAAACTACAATAAAATGTTTGAGTGACACATTTTGCCATTTAACATTACAGCAAAACATTTCAATATTCAGTAAATATATATACATATTTTAAAGTGATACATTTAGGATATTTGTGGACCACTGCTCAAATGTTTAGGGTTGCAAAGTTGTTTATGCTCACCAAGGCTTCATTTATTATCAGGAAGTAACACAATAAAAATAGAAAGGTAATGAAATATCTTTACAATCTAAAATAATAGTTTTTTTTATTTTAATATATTTAAAAGTGTAATTCATTCCTGTGATGGCATGTTGAATTTTCAGAAGACATTACACCAGTCATACGTGTCAGAAATCATTCTGATAAGCTGCTCAAGAAACATTTCTTCTTACTATCAATATTGAAAACAGTTGTTCTGCTTAATACATTTGCAGAGACCTTGATACTTTTTACAGCATTTATTTGAAATAATCTTTAAAAGTCTTTAATGTCATTTTTGATTGATTTAATGCATCATTGCTGAGTAAAGTATTGGTTTAAATAATATAAAATCTTACATTATATTACATATATCTACCCTCTGATAAAAATCATTGAAATGGCCTTGTCTATAGCTCCCTCTCTCTTCACCCCTCTTTCTTTTTTGTCTGTTTGTCATTTCTTGTCATCTCTGTAGAGGACAAGAAGCCCTGGAGAGCCTCAGAGATTCACTGAAAAATGAACTCGGTGTGTGGGTCTGTACGATCGCCTGAGTGACTCTGAGGATCGGCGTTATGAGGAAATGTGAGTAAGAAACCGCTCTTTGTAATGTAGTGGTCAGTTATTTTCATGTTATTCTGTTTGGCAAGAAACAGGTGAGAATAGCAGCAAATGGGTAGATTGGGTTGGATGGAGGGTTATGGATGAGGACGTGGTAAAGTGGTAATATTTTAAACCCGATCAATCCTCCGAGTACACCTGTCTCATTAACTTTGGTCTGTGGTAGGCTCTTGTGAATGCGTTTCACTCTCTCTGGACAGACCTTGTGTCAGCAAGGTTATTTAGCTGAATACACATCCACTCATCACACTGTAGGAGGGGAAACAAACAAGCACACACTCTTACACTCATGTAATCAAAGGTGTAAAGTGCTGAAGTCCAGGAATTCTTTGATAGCACCTGATAAAAGTGAGAAGCTCTCGTTGACTTGTCTTACAGTAAAGGCAAAGACAAACCAGAAGGCCTGAGGCCGATTAGACGCCAGCAGTTTGTTTGAACTGTGTTGACGGCCTTTCTTCCCTTCATCATACAATCATCAAGCCCCCTAGGAGTGATAGACACAGCTCCCTGCTTCAGAGGTGCAAGTCTACTGCTGAGTGACTGATGGACAGGTCAATGTTTGCAGGCAGACGCAGTGCATTTTATGATTTTAAGCAGAGGTTATGCATGGAGTGGTTCAGGATGCAGACGCTGTCCGTGGTGCTGGTGTTAGCAAATCTGGCTGGCCGCTGGTTTGTGGTATTGGTGCAGTCTGTGACTCCATTTCTATCTGGTATTAACGTTTGTTTCAGATGGCACGTTTAAAAATCAGATGGCATTTTTAAATTGGTTCACTTCAAGCACATTCAGAGGTCATCAAAATAACTTCTGGCCACACTGTGCTTCTCGTCTAAATTCTGATTAATTTGCTCACGTCAACCATTGAGCTTTAAAAGAACAACCATTTCCATCCTAAAGAGCTCATGGGACATCTTCAATATGCCTGTGTGATATTAAAAGGAACATATAAAACAACACTAATAGATTTATCTTTTTGTCACATTAGAGTCACAATATATAATATATTAATAAATACAATACACAATTTGAGATGTTGTAGAAACGTTTGAAAAATTGAGAATTAATGAGAAGAAATGACAAGAATTCTTTTGCATGTTTGCACACAATGTATGGAAAAAATAAATTAACTAGTGTATGCGAAAAGTTTTGTTTTAATACATTTACGGTTTGAGTGTGTGTTTGAGTGTGACATTTTCTCAGAATGCACTGTAAAAAAATAATTTAAAAAAATCAGGTCTCCAATTGAAAATTTTGTAGTGACTGATCACATCTACATTTTTCAGTTGGCCAAATTGATTTTCTGTGAATTGATGCACAGATTTAATTCACAGAAATTAAATTTGGGCAACTAAAAAAATTTAGATGTGATCAGTCACTAGAAAATTTTCAATTGGTGACCTGAATTTTTATTTTTATTTTTTTACAGTGTGTAAATTTCTACCAGAATACACCAAGTATAGTTCTTTATGTCTTTCCATCAACCATAAACTGTCTTTCCATCTTTAAGTCTTTCCACAACTACACTAAACTCAAAGACAGGCACTCCTCCACAATATCAATAATTTGTTGTTTATTTTATTTATTTATTTATTTATTTATTTATTTATTTATTTATTTATTTATTTATTTATTTATTTATTTATTTATTTATTTATTTATTTATTTATTTATTTATTTATTTATTTATTTATTTATTTATTTATTTATTTATTTATTTATTTATTTACTTGCTTACTTATTTATTTACTTACTTACGTACTTACTTACTTACTTACTTACTTACTTACTTACTTACCTACTTACTTACTTATTTATTTATTATTGTTATTTATGTTACTATTATTTATTTATTTACATTTAATTTAATTTAATTATTTTATTTCATTATTTCATAATTTAATTTAATTTAATTTGATAATTTTATTTCATTATTTCATTTAATCATTTTATTTGTTATTAAATAACTTTCGTTTAGTTGTTGTTGTTGTTGTTGTTGTTGTTGTTGTTGTTGTTGTTGTTGTTGTTGTTGTTGTTATTGTTGTTGTTGTTTTTTGTTTTTTATTTCATTCAGTTATTTAATTTTCTTTTTATTATATACAATGGGTACGGAAAGTATTCAGACCCCCTTACATTTTTCACTCTTTGTTATATTGCAGCCATTTGCTAAAATCATTTACTTGTTGCATATTTCCCAAAAAGACTCATGGCTGTATTATATCAAAAGGGGGTTTCTACTAAATACTGAATAGGTTCTGAATACGTAGGACCATGTGATATTTTAGTTTTTCTTTTTAAATAAATCTGCAAAAATAGCTGCAATAAAACAAAGGGGGTCTGAATACTTTCTGTACCCACTGTATTGTGTGTGTGTGTGTGTGTGTGTGTGTGTGTATATATGTATGTATATATCCTTTATATTATTTTATATTTTATTATTTATTTTATGCAGTACAACATGCAGTAAACAGTGACCTTGTGAGTGATGTATGTAGGAAATCCAAGATCCTTTCTTCAAAATATGATCACAACACAAGTGGCCACACGACACACATTTGATATGTTACTACCAGGTTTAAATGCTGATGTGCCAGAGCTGACCACTCTGTGATCCGATCACCCGAGGCCAAACATAATACCAGGCATAAACAGAGCCTAAAGTGTTGCCGTGCGGTTTGCGGTTACCTGGTCCAGCGCACAGGCCGAACGAGAGGTCCACGGTGCCGGGCAGGTTTGTGGGTCTGGAGCTGCAGTTAAAGCTGCTGATGGCGAAGGCCGACACAGCTCCCTTTGTGCTGAAGCACAGGCCTGAAAGAGCTGCGTCGGGTCTTTACCCACAGCCCACCGAGACATGCCTCCCGATCACCTGAGCCATGAGCTGCCTCCCTCAGCGATTCACACTCACATACACGCGCACACACCATTTGACCGCACCCCAACCCCCTTCACACACACCCGCTGAGATGGTCATCAGCATGGTCATTAATTGTGGAGTTCCCCTGAGGCTGATAGAAAGAGTGAGTGAGGGAGGGGGCCGAAATGAGAGGAGAACTCCTGTTCGATGTTGGCTGAGGGTGCGTCTGCCAGGCCCTTGGGTGGGTTTTGCTCTGTAAGCACTCTTGTGTGTCTTCATGCAGCTGTGTATTAATCTGCTTAGGTTTCTTTCATACAAATATTTTGGATTGTGCATTTTTTAATTTGCATACGGACAGTCTTATCACGTTAACGTCTATTTGTGAGTAATTAATCACGACGTGCTATTCGTAAATGCGATTGTTTGTTTTCCTGTCCTGCGTGTACAAGAGCTTTCTCGTGGCGTGAGCATCCAGCGAGCCATAAATCCCAGCTGTTTGTCTCATTTCCGTCTCATTAGAGAGCGGAGACCAAGCGCACGGCTGTGGACCATGAGATTGTTAATTAACACAAGGCCTAACGAAGGCAAAATTAAAAACAACAGCTCTACAAACTCAACCCATCAAGTCGGACCTGCTGACTAGAGAAACAAAACGCTGAGATGTCCAATGAGGCCTGAGACAAACTAACTTGGAGATCTGACTCCACATCCTCTTCATCAAACTCTTCGTTCGCTTCAAGCCGCCTATTAGGCACTATGAGCACTAGCTGACTGGATTGAACAACAACTTTGGTCAGCTGTTTATGATGGATTATCTGGGTTCAGGTGATTATGAAAAGAACATGCGCATATAAACAATCACATCGGAACGCTGTGAGAATTGAAGTACACTCATAATGTCACCTCGGGGAGTTTTAATGCATTTAATGATGGTGCATTGAAGCATAGTGTGATGAACAGAGAAAGAAATCAAACTGCAGGGATGTAGAAAGGAAAGGAGATGGCGAGGGAGAGGACGAAGCTGAGAGAATTCCTCTTGACCTCTGACCCGCGCAGAGTGACAGGCTCATTTGCGCGTGGCCGAGTGAGCATGTATTGGCTCTGGGAGTGTGTTCTCATGTCAGAGTGTTTGTGTGACTGTGGGCTAATTCTCTCTGACACTGGGCAGACTCGGAATGCCATCGCTGTCCCTCTACATTAGCCCCTTCTGATCCTCTTGCCACTCACACACTCGGATTGAAGGAGAGGGGAAGAGAACTAGTTGCTGCACACTGTCTGAAATTACCATCCGGTATAAAATCTCACACGCTGTCTCTCAGTCGGGTGTGTTTAAAATGACACAGTGTGCATAAAGTGTACAGTCTATACATACATCACTGAAGAACAATACAAATGTTTTCCTCACACTAACTCTAAAGAATATTTGCTATTTATTTATTATTTATGACACTTTATCACTCATAATATTTAATGAATCATTTTCAGCACTCATTAGTCTTCACATGGTCCTTCAGAAATTATTTTTATAATTTGTGAAACTGGACCACAAAATCAGTCATGAGTCGCATGGGTATATTTGAGGGAATAGCCAACAATAACTGTATGGGTCAAAATTATAGATTTTTATTTTATACAAAAAAATCATTAGGATATCAATTAAAGATAATGTTCCATGAGATATACCGCAAATTTATTTATATATATATATATATATATATATATATATATATATATATATATATATATATATATATATATATATATATATATATATATATATATATATATATATATATATATATATATATATATATATATATATATATATATATGTATATATATATGTATATATATATATATGTATGTATATATATATGTATATATATATATGTATATATATATATATATATATATATATATATATATGTATATATATATATATATATATATATATATATATATATATATATATATATATATATATATATATATATATATGTATATATATATATATATATATCAAAACATTTTTTAGTCATATGCATTGCTAAGAACATTTGGACAACTTAAAAGGCACCCTCAGATTCCAGATTTTCAAATTGTTGTATCTCGGCCAAATATTGTCATATCCTAACAATGAACCAATTACCATACACCAACATGAAATCTCAATTTCAAAAAATTAACCCTTATGACTGGTCCAGGGTCACATACACTTACCTAAAGGATTATTAGGAACCCCATACTAATACTATGTTTGACCCCCTGCATTGATTCAACAAGGTGCTGAAAGCACTCTTTAGAAATGTTGGCCCATATTGATAGGATAGCATCTTGCAGTTGATGGAGATTTGTGGGATGCACATCCAGGGCACGAAGCTCCCGTTCCTCCACATCCCAAAGATGCTCTATTGGGTTGAGATCTGGTGACTGTGGGGGCAGTGAACACTGATTTTAGTACAGTGAACTCATTGGCTTGTTCAAGAAACCAATTTGAAATTATTTGAGCTTTGTGACATGGTGCATTATCCTGCTGGAAGTAGCTATCAGAGGATGGTAACAAGGCATGATGGATCCATCTTGTCATTCAGTTTACGCCAAATTCTGACTCTACCATCTGAATGTCTCAACAGAAATCGAGACTCATCAGACCAGGCAACATTTTTCTAGTCTTTAACTCC
Organism: Pseudorasbora parva; assembly: GCF_024679245.1. Taxonomy (NCBI): domain Eukaryota; kingdom Metazoa; phylum Chordata; class Actinopteri; order Cypriniformes; family Gobionidae; genus Pseudorasbora; species Pseudorasbora parva. Next base: position 30,404,706 of record NC_090183.1, on the reverse strand, counting down.
CCAATGTTGGTGAGCTTGTGCAAATTGTAG